>NC_064629.1:808272429-808575460 GCF_023864275.1 Schistocerca cancellata | reverse complement strand
TCCAGAAGGTTTCGGGCACCCCGTTTAAGCTCGCTGATTTTTTTATGTTAAAAAAGATTTCCCCGAAAAATATCCATAGGAATCTTCCCGTATTTATAAAGACTATTGGCATATTTCCAAAAGTTAGATCTTAATTTTCAGAATAGTTCTGTTTGATCTCATATTGAGATTATTCGCCGGCCCCGGTGGCCGAGCGGTTCTAGGCGCTTCAGTCCGGAACCGCGCGACTGCTACGGTAGCAGGTTCGAATCCTGCCTCGGACATGGATGTGTGTAATGTCCTTAGATTAGTCAGGTTTAAGTAATTCTAAGTTCTAGGGGACTGATGACCTCAGCAGTTAAGTCCCATAGTGCTCAGAGCCATTTGAACCATTTTTTTGAGATTATTTAAGAACCACTGCGCAATGATTTGCGACGTACAATATGTTCAATGCCCATATTTCTATCGGTATACATACCATTTATTGTCTTAGCCAATATTTTCCGTAGAGATCGCTTTCAGATAAAAAAATGTGTTTGTTTATGTCTTTACTGCATCTTAATTTTATTTTTCCAAATGTGTATGATGCCGTCTGTAGCACTCAATTGTATACTACAGTAGGTTTAGTTCATCAGAGTCCACCAACGGGCTCGCAAGCTGCGCGTCTACCGAGTGGATGGTGCACTCGAAATCGTCCCTTTCCCACGCAAGCCCGCAGCCGACACTAATTATGTCATCGGCCTTGGCGTCGATTCTACTGCAATGAGGATACGTTACCCGGCTACACAATTATCCACGTAACTTTTTTTCTTTGCGTACAGATTGTACTTAGTATTTAAAATTTTCCACTCATTCGTAACACAAGTCTTTTCGAGTATGGCCCTGTACCGGAAATGGATTTTAAACAGTGGCAGCTCGTGAGTATACATTCTGGGTGTTCACAAATTTTTAGATTCAGATAAATTGAAGAGTGTGAAATTAATATCATGCTGTAGAATAGCTATGCTTATCAACTTTATAGAACTACAGCCACTGCCAATAATAATAACAGCAATAATAATAACAATAATAAAAATAATGATAAATGCGTAACTTATCTGACAAACGAAAGAATTTTGTTGTGGAATTTTATTTTTTTGTACATATTAAGTACAGTTTAGGGCCATAATGATATAATGTGTAAGCTTTCGCAACTCTCTGTTTCATATTTTAGTGTAAGTGGGAGTTCTCGTGCTTTTTCACTTTTTCAGACAAACGTACAAGTCCCCTAACAGATGTATTAGTTCACGAATTTACTTCTGAACTGAAAATCAGATAATCTTACGGTACACCTAAACAAGAACTTGTGCTAACTGTACACTTACTTCTTATATGTTCGGTGTAGATACGCTTATTTGATTTCGTCACTCTCTCACATCAGTCAAAGATTCTGTTCAGGGAGGCCGTAGGTCCTTTACGGCTAACTTTTCCTGGTAATTTACTTTTCTGTTCCCAGAATGAAATTTTCACTCTGCGTCGGTGTGTGCTGACATGAAACTACCTGGCAGATGAGAACTGTGTGCCAGACCGAGACTCGAACTCGAGACCTTTGCCTTTCGCGAGCAAGTGGTCTACCGACTGTGCTACCCAAGCACGACTCACGACCCGTCCTCGTAGCTTTACTTTTCTGTTAGCATTTAATATAAATTCAATATAGTTCATGTTCACATTGCACACGAAAGCCGATTCCCGCACAGTAAACGACCAACTCTAAACACAAACTGCCGTTTGTGTAAATGATTAAACTCAAGTAGTAATTACCAGCATGGTCACTTGACTAGAATACAAATGAGGCGCTGAGTTCCATAAGGGTCTAAAGCACACCGCCGTCGACCCAGCATTTCAGTGAATATCAGAGAAACCAGTGATACAACTTTTCGTGAATTTTCATATATACAATGTTAGCCTACAGCATAGATAAACCTGACTCACCATAAGATAAACAGATTTCAGAAGCATGAACAAGTGCTACACTCTCACAATCGACGATGATGCGCTTTAGGCCCTTATGATTCTCAGCGCCTCAAATGGATCACTGTATGATAAAATTCATAACTTAATATACTATAGCTCATTCAGAAACCCACAAAATAGGTTTACTGTCAGTACAACTTTAATACATACTGACAACCGATCTAATTTTACTATATAGTGAGTGAATTAGCATATCTGAGGAGCGTACTATCCCATTCAGCAGGGTTTATGCCGAGCGAACAGGGAATAAAGTGGGTCGCAGTGTGCTACCATCTGGTGGCACTGACGCAAACTTCTAGTTGAATGGCAAGAGCTGCGCGCAACGTGAACCATTGTTTATCAAATCCGTACGTATTTGGCCCGTAAGGCAATTACGTCACGCGGGTTGCTCATGCGCAAAAGCTCCTTAAAACGTGCACGACTGAAGGTGTGCTCGCGAACCTGATGTCAAGTTTCATGCGGTCTAGAGGAGCAGTAGTGCAGTAGATTTAATTGCCGTATCTTTCAGATTGAAGCATCTATGTTACGTTTCACAGCATTCAAAGAAAAATAACCAGTAAATCCGCAAGGTGTAGAAAGTCATGGTGTTCACGTGCTCTTGCGCTCTAATACCACAGCCGCCATTGATTTTAAATGCTTGTCCACATCAAAATTCGTTACATTTTCCTCCTTTCTCCTCTCAAGATCTACCAATCTTTCAAAGCGCGGTCGTTTCAGATAGACCACTTATCCAGACCACTTAGTGTGCTTCATGATGGATTGCCTCGGAAACGATCTGAGAAACACATAAATGGCAGATAAGGAGGAACAGGTAGTGAATGAAGTTCACGAAGCACAGCTGTTCCAAGAGAAGTATTTCAGTCTATATTAGTTTCTGTCCGTACCGAGAGAATTACCATTCACTCTGTAGGCGTCTTAGGCTGTTTCGCACGATATATTCCGCTGTTTGGTGTAGCGCACTACCAAATTAAATACGGAGAGGGTGCATCACTTAGCAGCTAAACGCTTCATTTCGCACTAGTTATATAAACAACTATATTTAAGTCTTCCAATTGATACTTCTGGTGGCAGGTACATCAGTTCATCAGTAACCTATATGTAAAGATATTTTTCCCATGCATATTTCTAAATCGTTACTAAAAACTCTGTGCACTTACCTCCAGTAAATCTTGGAGTGCGAGTGATGTTCGGTAATTTTTGTGGAGACGGAGGACCGTGATTATTTTCGTTTCCACTACCCGAATATATCCGATTACGGACCAGTTGCGTAACACAATCATAGCTTTAGATTATTTCATGCATTTACCTGGGAAATTATTAACGCAAATTTTACAAAAAATTAGAGATCCAAGTTTTATCTGGCTCTTAAAATCAGCCTCCAGCATGGATACCATTCTTGTTTCTACTGCTAGCTATTATCGTAATTTGCAAGCTTTTCATTTATGTACTTTATTTCTATTTAATTTTCTGGCATATATCCTTCAAATCGTCTAAAGTCAACGAAAAAGTATGTGTCCAAAAGCTTTGGCTTCCCCACTAAATGAGTTATGTGTGACATCAGGCTATGCATGCTGGTTCAAGAAGCCAAGGTGTTTTCTGCTACGATTTTTAAACACAAAGAAATGAGTGTGTACAAACGGTGCTTGATTGAGTCCACGAGTTCGGACATACTGTAAGAAAGCTTGCATAGGAGTTACACAACTCAGAGCGATGTAATTGTGGATTGGCAAAATAAGGTAAGCTTTAATCCCAAACTACGCACTGATAAACCTAATAACTTAACGGATTGTGACTGTGGAACGCTGAAACTTATTATACGAACCAGTCGTTAGACAGCCTCGTCGCCTACCGCAGAAAACTTCTGTTTCAGTTCACGTTTATCTATTCCACAGTGAATATATTTCTGCATTGATTGCTTGTCATAGAAATGTACTGGAATACCCACCAACATCTGCTCCTTATATTTCAGGAAGAATAGAAACAAATGTCTCTTTCTATCAGAACGTAGTGGAAAGCCTTTCTCAAATATTACACAGCTTAACAGTAACCAAAGGAGGTCCCAGATGATATCAGTACACGCTTTGATCTCTGGAGCGCATAGCAATCGTTATCCGACTGTGTGCTCTTAATTTTCTTCAATGTTGTAAAATACAGGGCTATTACAAATGATTGAAGCGATTTCATAAATTCACTGTAGCTCCATTCATTGACATATGGCCACGACACACTACAGATACGTAGAAAAACTCATAAAGTTTTGTTCGGCTGAAGCCGCACTTCAGGTTTCTGCCGCCAGAGTGCTCGAGAGCGCAGTGAGACAAAATGGCGACAGGAGCCGAGAAAGCGTATGTCGTGCTTGAAGTGCACTCACGTCAGACAGTCATAACAGTGCAACGACACTTCAGGACGAAGTTCAACAAAGATCCACCAACTGCTAACCCCATTCGGCGATTGTATGCGCAGTTTAAAGCTTCTGGATGCCTCTGTAAGGGGAAATCAACGGGTCGGCCTGCAGTGAGCGAAGAAACGGTTGAACACGTGTATCTGGACATGCTGGAAAATTGGCTCATGCCACAACTGGAGACCAACAGCGCCGACTTCATCTTTCAACAGGATGGTGCTCCACCGCACTTCCATCATGATGTTCCGCATTTCTTAAACAGGAGATTGGAAAACCGATGGATCGGTCGTGGTGGAGATCATGATCAGCAGTTCATGTCATGGCCTCCACGCTCTCCCGACTTAACCCCATGCGATTTCTTTCTGTGGGGTTAGGTGAAAGATTCAGTGTTTAAACCTCCTCTACCAAGAAACATGCCAGAACTGCGAGCTCGCATCAACGATGCTTTCGAACTCATTGATGGGGACATGCTGCGCCGAGTGTGGGAGGAACTTGATTATCGGCTTGATGTCTGCCGAATCACTAAAGGGGCACATATCGAACATTTGTGAATACCTAAAAAAACTTTTTGAGTTTTTGTATGTGTGTGCAAAGCATTGTGAAAATATCTCAAATAATAAAGTTATTGTAGAGCTGTGAAATCGCTTCAATCATTTGTAATAACCATGTATTTACTTCGGCAGCATTTATTCTTTCTCTAAAATTTATGAAAAATATGTAGAATATCAAAACACTATAACACAAAACTATGAAGAAACATTTTTCCTCTTTAGAGAGTATTACTTTGATCTGTAGCCAATGATCTCGCCACCAACAGGGGGTCAGATACCAAACAAACAGCAAATGACGTCCAAATACAGTGCAACATGGGCCAAAATTCTGAATCTCCGAGGAGGCATTTTATAGGTTTGATCTTTACACATTAACGACGTTTTAACCCTTTTCTTTTCGTGTGTACTAACAACTCAACCTTTTTTTCCTCTGATCTACAAATACAGTTCTGAAGACTGGCGCATCCGGAATGATTGCGTACCGCTTCCAGACGAAGGAGGGTCAGTGGCAATGGTTGCAGACGAGCTCGAGGCTCGTGTACAAGAATTCCAAGCCAGACTTCGTCATCAGCACGCACCGGCCACTCATGTAAGTACCTTAAGACCTTCAATAAAACGTCGGTACGCTTTATTAAATATTTAAACACCTACACGCCCCCATCACGAACGCCTTTGTTGTACAAAGCCGTTCACTGCGCACATCAAAAAAAGTTTTGCATCACCCCAGTTCACAGAACTTCTGAAGATAGACGTTGACTGTGGATATTGTATCACAGACACAGTCCCCTTGACTGTTCAGAGATGCCACTAAACCCGCCCAAAGATGTAAACAACCATGCATGAGCAGCGCCTATTAGACGTCCGGGGTCCGGCAGCCCATCAGTTCCAGTCATTCCACCACGGAGGAGGTCGATTCCCGCTCACGCCGCGGTAAGGTACGCATAGCTGACTGTCGCTGTTGCTACTAGAGATGCCTGGACGCGGAAGGGGACGCAGAGCTGCTGCCTTGGCGGAGTTGCTGCTCACGATAGCAGGGACTTCCGACAAGAAGAAGAGGAAGACTGCAGCCCAGTGCTTTCGCTGCCAAAAGCTTGGCCACGTCGCCAAGCACTGCAGCGGAGCAGTTGCGTGCCTGAAGTGTGCGCAAGCACACGACACACGTGACTGCAAGAAGCAGAAGGACGCCACCTGCACCTGCGCCAACTGCGGTGGCGCACACGCGGCCAACGCCCGTTCCTGCGCCTACAGAAGAAATTGGCGCGGACCGGAGAAGAAGACGCAGAAGCAAGTGACCACCACACACGAAGAGGTGGTCACTTGCTCAGAAGACGTCGTCACCAGGCGCCTTAACGACGCCGTACAAGAAGCCATGTCCGCCTTCAAATCCGCCATGGCGGAAGAGAGGGCGGCCATGCTGGCGGAACTGGGCGAGGCTCGGCGTCAGATTGCTGTGCTGACGCAGGAGCTTCGCTCAGTCAAAGAAGTCTCCGCCACAACAGAGGACACCGCCACCCAGACGACTCCTCCGCGTGAGAAGGAGTTCGCGACGGTGGCCACGCAGACAGACGAGCCTGCCGAAGGGAAGGCGACTCAGCACAAGGAGGACACCGAAGCAGCAGCGCAAGAAGAGGAGTGGGAAGAAGTCCCATTCCTGCCGCTTCCAGAGATGTACAGCGCAAGCGCTGTGACGAAGAAGATCGCTGACTCGCTTCGCGATGGTACATACCCCCACCACGACAACCCTTATCCTTTCGTTCCACCTAACCTTTCTAAACCTTCATCCCCACACCAACCAGTTGAGTATCCAGAAGGCCTTGTTGGTCTTTCGAGGGAGGATTACGATCTGATCAATTCCTTCCCTATCTTCACAGAGTGGCAAATGCGCTACGTCATCTTCGCTCTGGTCCACGGAGAGTATGAGAAAGCAGGATACACTATAACCATTATCCCAACCGAGGGAGAGCCCTCAGCACCAAGCAAGAAGAAGAAGAAAAATCGTCATATCGACAAAGTCAAGAAATAGGACATCGGCACTCCTTGCCAGAATAGATCCAACCAACAGTACAGACAGAAGACTCTACAAGATTCCCAGGGGAGTAAAGGCCAACAGGCCACAAACTTCCACACGAACCTCCTCACAGTGAGGAAGTCACAAAAGGAGCAGCAGGCACGGAGGAGGTACACGGCACGAATTCCTTTCCTGTGCTAACCTCTTCATCTCAGAGTAGCACTTGCAACCTACGTCCTCAATTATTTTCTTGACGTATTCCAGTCTCTGTCTTCCTCTACAGTTTTTGCCCTCTACAGCTCCCTCTAGTACCATGGAAGTCATTCCCTCATGTCTTAGCAGATGTCCTATCATCCTGCCCCTTCTCCTTATCAGTGTTTTCCACATATTCCTTTCCTCTCCGATTCTGCGTAGAACCTCCTCATTCCTTACCTTATCAGTCCACCTAATTTTCAACATTCGTCTATAGCACCACATCTCAAATGCTTCGATTCTCTTCTGTTCCGGTTTTCCCACAGTCCATGTTTCACTACCATACAATGCTGTACTCCAGACGTACATCCTCAGAAATTTCTTCCTCAAATTAAGGCCGATATTTGATATTAGTAGACTTCTCTCGGCCAGAAATGCCTTTTTTGCCATAGCGAGTCTGCTTTTGATGTCCTCCTTGCTCCGTCCGTCATTGGTTATTTTACTGCCTAGGTAACCGAATTCTTTAACTTCATTGACTTCGTGACCATCAATCCTGATGTTAAGTTTCTCGCTGTTCTCATTTCTACTACTTCTCATTACCTTCGTCTTTCTCCGATTTACTCTCAAACCATACTGTGTACTCGTTAGTCTGTTCATTCCGTTCAGCAGATCATTTAATTCTTCTTCACTTTCACTCAGGATAGCAATGTCATCAGCGAATCGTATCATTGATATCCTTTCACCTTGTATTTTAATTCCACTCCTGAACCTTTCTTTTATTTCCATCATTGCTTCCTCGATGTACAGATTGAAGAGTAGGGGCGAAAGGCTACAGCCTTGTCTTACACCCTTCTTAATACGAGCACTTCGTTCTTGATCGTCCACTCTTATTATTCCCTCTTGGTTGTTGTACATATTGTATATGACCCGTCTCTCCCTATAGCTTACTCCTACTTTTTTCAGAATCTCGAACAGCTTGCACCATTTTATATTGTCGAACGCTTTTTCCAGGTCGACAAATCCTATGAAAGTGTCTTGATTTTTCTTTAGCCGTGCTTCCATTATTAGCCGTAACGTCAGAATTGCCTCTCTCGTCCCTTTACTTTTCCTAAAGCCAAACTGATCGTCACCTAGCGCATTCTCAATTTTGTTTTCCATTCTTCTGTATATTATTGTTGTAAGCAGCTTCGATGCATGAGCTGTTAAGCTGATTGTGCGATAATTCTCGCACTTGTCAGCTCTTGCCTAGACTGTCAATACCGCGCTTCGAACGCGTCCGCTTTGTTACTTTGTGCCAGGAAGGGTTCTCAACAAGGAAAGTGTCCAGGCGTCTCGGAGTGAACCAAAGCGATATTGTTCGGACATGGAGGAGATACTGAGAGACACGAACTGTCGATGACACGCCTCTCTCACGCCGCCCAAGGGCTACTACTGCAGTGGACGACCGCTACCTACGGATTATGGCTCCGAGGAACCCTGACAGCAACGCCACCTTTTCGTGCAGCCACAGGACGTCTTTTTACGACTCAAACTGTGCGCAATAGGCTGCATGATTCGCAACTTCACTCCCAAAGTACATGGCGAGGTATATCTTGGAAACCAAGACACCATGCGGCGCGGTACAGATGAGTCCAACAACATGCCGAATGGACCGCTCAGGATTGGTATCACGTTCTCTTCACCGATGACTTTCGCATATGCCTTCAACCAGACAATCGTCAGAAACGTGTTTGGAGGCAACTCGTCAGGCTGAACGCCTTAGACACACTGTCCAGCGAGTGCGGCAATGTGGTGGTTCCCTGCTGTTTTGGGGTGGCATTCTGTGCGGCCGAGGTACGCCGCTGGTGGTCGTGGAAGGCGCCGTAACGGCTGTACGATACGTGAATGCCATCCTCCGATCGATAGTGCAACCATATCGGCAGCATATTGGCGAGGCATTCGTCTTCATGGACGTCAGTTCGCGCTTCTATAGTGCTCATCTTGTGAATGACTTCTTTCAGGATAACGACATCTCTCGACTAGAATAGCCAGCATGTTCTCCAAACATGAACCCTATTGAACATGCTTGGGATAGACTGAAAATGGCTGTTTACGGACGATGTGATCCACCAACCACTCTGAGGGATCTACACCGAATCGTCGTTGAAGAGTGGGACAATCTGGACCAATAGTGCCTTGGTGAACTTGTGGATAGTATGCCACGATGAATACAGGCATGTATCAATGCAAGAGGACGTGCTACTGGGTATTAGAGGTACCGGTGTGTACAGCAATCTGGACCACCACCTCTGATGGTCTCACTGTATGGTGGTACAAAATGCAATGTGTGGTTTTCAGGAGCAATAAAGAGGGCGGAAATGATGTTTATATTGATCGCTATTCCAATTTTCTGTGTAGGTTCCAGAACTCTCGAAATCGAGGTGATGCGAAACTTTTTTTGATGTGTGTATAATACTAAAAGTAATAACATTGATTCAATTGTCTCACATGCATTTTCTCGCTTACCTTCTTAACACAGCGTACACCTTACTCTCATTGTTGGTTGTAACAATGTCAGAGCAGCTATAATAGTGAATGTGTAACGCTAGAGTGACTAATGGATGTTAATCTACAGTATGTCGCGCGCCCGCGCGCGCGCTCTTGTGTGAGTGTGGGTTGTCTATGTCTGTTTTCGCGTCCATATGCATTTGGTGTTAAATTCGCATTATTTAATACAGTTAGCATACTTCCCAAGTGAAGGTCTCATGGAAGGCTAATAGCGACCAGTCATCTGTAGTGTTTCCTTTTACTATAACTCGTAAAAGCGAGGTCGACGTACAATAACAGTATGCATATCATGCTTGCCTGTAATAGCAATTAAATAAATGTTCATTAAATGGTTCACTCTGCACCAGCTGCTAAACGACAGGAACAGGTAAGCCAAAAATATTGAAAATTTGCATTATCCTACTTCCTGGAGAAAAAGGAAATAGTAGAAGTGGCTCTTGTAGAGTCAAACAATTTGATAATGCACGTTGAATGATTTGGCCAAGATTAACTAAAAGCTACAGGCTCAAAATTGTAATGGACCCTTCTACTGAATGCCAAACCCATATGCAAAAGTAACTGAAAGCAGCAGAAAAAGTTTCATCTCGATAGTGTGATATTTTCTCGTTCTCTATCTTGAATAAAGTTAAAAAAGTTACATAAGAGACTACATATGCAGATCTTAATGAGAATTCCTTCAAAAATATTCCTCTGAAATCAATAATTTATTGACGCCAAATACGAAAGTATGTTCTTAGCATGTAAATCAATGTTTGTTGAACGCAATGAGAATTACACACATGAAACAATGGTGTTTTATCTAGACACCCTGTTTTTCCACATAATCTCCATCCCGTTATATGGCGTTCCTCCAGTGCGAAATAAAGGCGTGTATGCCCTGTCGGTACGAATCCTTGTCCTGGTGGCGGAGCCAGTGCTTCACTGTGTGAATCAACTCCTCATCGTCCTCAAAATGTCTTCCACGAATGGCCCAAACAAGTAGAAGTCCGAGGAGACTAGGTCAGGGCTGTAAGGTGGGTGGGGTAAGAAGGTCCAACCCTGTTTTGAGATGTGTTTAGCAGTCCTCAGACTTGCGTGGAGCCGAGCATCATCGTGTTGCAGCGAAACATCTCCTGGAATGCTATGCGCCAAAGTCGCCGGAAGCGCGTCTTGAGTTTTGTTAATGTGTTGACATAGACTTCTGAATTAATGGTACCGCCTCTTGACATGACATCAACGAGAATCACACCTTCACAGTCCAAAAACACGGTGATGATGACCTTACCCGCGGAACCAATTGCTTTGAATTTTTCCTTCTGTGGGGAGTGGGAATGGCGCCATTGCATCGACTGTCGTTTTGTTTCGGGCTCAAAATGGTGAACCCAGTTGTCATCACCCGTCACTGTCCGGTACAAGAAGGCCTCCCCCTCGGCTTCAAAACGTTGCAACCAATCAAGAAAAATGTTTTTTTCTGTGCGATTTGTGATCTACCGTTAGACACTGCGGAACCCATCTTGCATATACTTTTGAATATCGAAGAGCGCGGATAATTGCATCCACACTTCCTTTGCTGACTGACAGATGCAGCGCCAATTGCCGACTCGTAATGCGTCTGTCCTCGAGAAAGGCATCAGCTCGCTGCAACATGTCAGGATTGACAGCCGTGGATGATCTC
Organism: Schistocerca cancellata; assembly: GCF_023864275.1. Taxonomy (NCBI): domain Eukaryota; kingdom Metazoa; phylum Arthropoda; class Insecta; order Orthoptera; family Acrididae; genus Schistocerca; species Schistocerca cancellata. The sequence goes on along the minus strand of NC_064629.1, from coordinate 808,564,115 downwards.
CCCGACCGTCACAAATAGTGGAGCTGCGCCGAACCGCCTTCTGATGACCTCACTCTCCGAGCCCAGCGACTAACTGTACTTTTGTCGACAGCAGATGCTCTATAAACTTTGCACAAGCGTTCGTGAATATTCCCCACAGTTTCTTTCTCTCCAGTAAGAAATTCAATGACGGCACGTTGCTTGTAATGTACATCACCTACGGACGCCATTTTGAAACTGTCCTGCTCCTATGCTACCTATCGGAAATGACGGAAACTTGGCACGCTCCCTCAGGAGACTTCAAATAATACATACGTAATGTTTCGCATTCGTAGTATTGTTTACGGCGGAACTAAAAATTGCGGTGCATTAGTTTGTGGGCAACTTTCGTATCTAATGTGTATTTGCGACATCTGCGATCTGCGTGAGAGTGAGTATGTGTGTGTGCGTGTGTGTAGGTTGGAGGTTCCTACCATAAAGTTGAGGTTTGACAACCCTGGATGTACACTACTGGCCATTAAAATTGCTACACCACGAAGATGACGTACTACAGACGCGCAATTTAACCGACACGAAGAAGATGCTGTGATATGCAAATGATTAGCTTTTCAGAGCATTCATACGAGGTTGGCGCCGGTGGCGACACCTACAACGTGCTGACATGAGGAAAGTTTCCAACCGATTTCTCATACACAAACAGCAGTTGACCGGCGTTGCCTGGTGAAACGTTGTTGTGATGCCTCGTGTAAGGAGAAGAAATGCGTACAATCACGTTTCCGACTTTAATAAAGGTCGGATTGTAGCCTAACGCCATTGCGGTTTATCGTGTCGCGACATTGCTGCTCGCGTTGGTCGAGATCCAACGACTGTTAGCAGAATATGGAATCGGTGGGTTCAGGAGGGTAATACGGAACGCCGTGCTGGATCCCAACGGCCTCGTATCACTAGCAGTCGAGATGACAGGCATCTTATCCGCATGGCTGTAACGGATCGTGCAGCCACGTCTCGATCCCTGAGTCAACACATGGGGACGTCTGCAAGACAACAACCATCTGCACGAACAGTTCGACGACGTTTGCAGCAGCATGGACTATCAGCTCGGAGACCATGGCTGCGGTTACCCTTGACGCTACATCACAGATAGGAGCGCCTGCGATGATGTACTCAGCGACGAACCTGGTTGCACGAATGGCAAGACGTCATTTTTTCGGATGAATCCAGGTTCTGTTTACAGCATCATGATGGTCGCATCCGTGTTTGGTGACATCGCGGTGAACGCACATTGGGAGCATGTATTCGTCATCGCCATACTGGCGTATCACCCGGCGTGATGGTATGGGGTGCCATTGGGTACACGTCTCGGTCACCTCTTGGTCTCATTGACGGCACTTTGAACAGTGGACGTTACATTTCAGATGTGTTACGACCCGTGGCTCTACCCTTCATTCGATCCCTGCGAAACCCTACATTTCAGCAGGATAATGCACGACCGCATGTTGCAGGTGCTGTACGGGCCTTTCTGGATACAGATAATGTTCGACTGCTGCCCTGGCCAGCACATTCTCTAGATCTCTCACCAACTGAAAACGGCTGGTCAATGGTGGCCGAGCAACTGGCTCGTCACAATACGCCAGTCACTACTCTTGATGAACTGTGGTATGGTGCTGAAGGTGCATGAGCAGCTGTACCTGTACACGCCATCCAAGCTCTGTTTGACTCAATGCCCAGGCGTATCAAGGCCGTTATTACGGCCAGAGGTGGTTGTTCTGGGTACTGATTTCTCAGGATCTATGCACCCAAATTGCGTGAAAATGTAATCAGATGTCAGTTTTAGTATAATATATTTGTCCAATGAATACCCGTTTATCATCTGCATTTCTTCTCGGTGTAGCAATTTTAATAGCCAGTAGTGGACATACGTAACGTTTCGCATTCATAGCATTGTTTCCGATCGAAAAAAAAAAAAAATGCGGAGCATTAGTTTGTGGGCAATCTCGTATCTAATGTTTATTTGCGATATCTGTTATCTGTGTGAGTGTGTGTGTGTATGTCTGTGTGTGTAGGTTGGAGATTCCTTCCATAAAATTGAGATTTGACACCCTCGGATGTATATTTATTTAAGGAACCCTTGATGTGAGACTTTCCTTTCGCACACAGGGAAGAGGAGGGTCGCGATTTGCTCGGCAAGCGCACCATGGACTTCAAGGTGAGCTACTTGGACGCGGGGCTGACGAACAGCTACTTCGCGGACGCGGACCAGCTGGTGGTGACGTCGGGCGTGTCGACGCCGCAGCACGCGGGGTCGCCGTCGGCCACGTCGACGACGCCGCAGCGCGTGAACCGGCGCTACAAGACGCAGCTGCGCGACTTCCTGTCGACGTGCCGCACCAAGCGCAAGCTGTCTGCGGCGGCGGCGGCGGCGGCCGCGGTCTCCACGTCTGCCGCGCAGCTGCCGGCCGCCGCCCCCGCCATCGAGTACGTCGACACGTCGAGCGCCGCCGCCGCCGCCGTCGCCGCCGCCTACTCCAACCTCAACAACATGTACGCCGCGCCGTACCAGGCGGCTTCGGGCGGCGACGCCAGCCTCGGGCCCTACATGGGGCACTCCAACTCCAACTTCCACCAGAGCCTGTACTCGAGCACCGCGCTCGACAACCGCTTCCTCGCCACGGACAACCTTTTCCACCAGTACCGGCCGCTGGGGACCTACTACCCCGAGTACCACCCGGCGGCGACCACCCCGTACGTCGGCAACGGCTTCCTGGAAATGTCGACGCGGCCCGCCGCGTGCAGCCTGCCCGCGTACGACCACCACCACCACCACCACCACCACCTCGCCAAAGACGACAAGCTGTACGCGTGCCAGCAGCTGGCGGACCGCGGCGGCGGCGGCGGCGGGGGCGGCGCCGCCTACACCAAGTGCCTGGACGCGGCGCCGTACGCCGCCTCGCCCCTCGCCGTCGAGCTGCAGACGGGCAAGCCGGCCGCCAACCCGGCCGGCGCGCAGCCCGCCCCCGCCGGCGACGCCAAGGCTTCCCCCGTGTCGTCGTCCAACTCGGCGGGGTCTTCGCCCGCGACGGACGGCGCGGTCCTCGTCACGCCCAAGATGGAGGAGCTGAAGGCGGACGTGCTGGCGCACCAGCAGCACCACCAGGCGGCGCCGCCGCCCCCGCCACCCCCGCAGCCGCCCGCGCAGCAGCAGCAGCAGCCGCAGCACTACGGGGAGCGGCAGACGGTGCTCATGTGGGGCAGCGCCGCCACCTCCGCGCCGTCGACGCCCTCGCCGCCCACGCCGGCGCCGCAAGCGGCGGGCAACGGCGCGACGCCGTACCGCACCGCGGCGCCGCCTCCGCCTCCGCCCGCGCAGTCGGACAAGGCGGCCCACCCGCTCAAGTCGCTAGCCGAGATGAACTCGGTCGGTGGTGGGGGTGGGAGCTCGTGCAAGTGGGGCACCGTGGCCAAGCCCGAGCCCGTTTCGCCCCCGAATAAGTACCCCTCCCAGCATCCCCAGCACCAAGCCTACTCGGAGGCGGGCGCAGCCACTGAGGTATGGCCCGCGCACCAGTACCACCAGTACTATCCTTACACCACTCCGTACCACCACCACGCACCCCAGTGAGTGAACATTACACTTTTATTTTAGCCTTTAAGTGGCTGCTAGCTTACTGTACGGCAACTGCGCGCAGCTTTACACTCGGATATGCGCCGGTCGAATTGCGCAATCGCAACCTCGGCGTCACATCCGCGGGCGCGTTTCCTGTGCGTTCCTCAATTTAATCCGCTGATGTCGGTAATACGACTGCGTATAATATGGGAAAGAGCCTGTCGTTACCATTCGTGAATGGTTCAAATGGCTCTGAGCACTATGCGATTTAACTTCTGAGGTCATCAGTCGCCTAGAACTTAGAACTAACTAAACCTAACTAAGGACATCACATACGTCTATGCCCGAGGCAGGATTCGAACCTGTGACCGTAGCGGTACCATTCGTGAACACTGTACTTATTGAGCCGAGGCGATTCATTTCTATTACCTGCAGATGAGCCTCCGAGGCACGACTTGCGTCGGCTTCTTGAATAATTAACGTTCGCTAACAAAAGGTAGGCTTTTCTTCAAAAATGGTTCAAATAGGTCTGAGCACTATGGGACTCAACTTCTGAGGTCATTAGTCCCCTAGAACTTAGAACTAGTTAAACCTAACTAACCTAAGGACACCACACACATCTATGCCCGAGGCAGGATTCGAACCAGCGACCGTAGCGGTCTCGCGGTTCTAGACTGCAGCGCCTAGAACCGCACGGCCACTTCGGCCGGCAGGCTTTTCTTCCTTATTTTACTTTCCAAATATTCATTTTTGCAATCAGCATCCGGGAATATTTATATGACGGAAATAAAACGTAAACTGTCACGTACACGTGCGCACGTGTAGCACACAGCCCAGTAGTACTACCATAGCTGTCACAATACCGCCAGTTTCTACGGTCTGCGACCATCGTTGTTTAACACAATACCACACGAACGTACTCAGTGACAAGAAAATCCCATCAAATCATTTCAACAAATTATGTTCAGCGTGGCCTACATATAGAGACGTCTAAAAGTTGCAGAAAATGCAAAATATCAAAACATCAAAAAGTATTGCTACTGTCACACTGCGCTTGTCACATAAAAGCACAGAAAAACACAGCTTTCAATTCTTTGAAGACGTCTGCTAAAAGTTTTTGTTTTTCTCATAAAGCAAACACTTTCCATCACACTGTATTGGTTTCGTGCATCTCGTTCAACCCGTTGTAATAGATCATGTGCTACACACGGGATCTTATAAAATTGTTTCGAACGATAAATAGCAGATATAATGTTAGTCTGTGCAGTGGACGTTATATGTTAGTGCTAACTGCAGTCAGTTCTTGCTCTCTCGAAATTATAAGCTGTCCAGCATGTACAAGACACTTACGAGTAGTAGACAATAATTTACAGCCACACTAACGATGTAATACAGCTCTGTACGCACATTTTTATGTTTCACGAAATTTAAAATATTCAGCGCCGTGTGAGAATAGAACCTGATTCGTAATCAGTGACGTTATGCAACGTAGTAATTCAGTCATCTGTTATGCATACATAATTTGTCAAAGGCAGTTTTATCAACCGGATTGTCGACTGCAGGCATTTCGTAGTTACGTTGTTTGTTTACTCACTCGTTTGATTTACAAATAATGTTGTTATCTAAATATAGCGAGTCCTGAGTAACACTGCGACACGAAAGACAGAAATAGAGCACCATTGACTTAATGTATCTAATCCGTCATTTTTCGACAATATACCACACCAACTCATATTTTTTTTTACTCTGCACGGGAACTGATAGTTCAGCGAGCGGATTTTTTTCATGCAGCATGTAATGTCGTGTTTCAGTACGTTGCCTTACAATAATTCTCTGCATTTAGTGTCGCGGCACATGATAAGATCATTTGACAACAACCAATGACAGCAGCTCATAAAGCAGATGTTTATAACTGCGTGCAGTTGTTGTAGAAGTATTTCAGTAAATTACTGCAGTACATGCATGACGAACTTTAACTGCTTGTGCTTCACTAATTACAGTAACTGCAATATAAATTTTAAGTTTTTTAACACTTTCTGGGTATGCAGACATAACACTCAGTTCTAAGAGATGATTATTGGTTCGTAACCTAATTTCTTTACTTTACCTAACAATATCCTTTGTTGCATTATGTTATTAGTACGTATTGTAGTAGGTGATATAGCACTACATATAGTATTCAGTGCAGAATAACTATAATTTTAGAAAACTTTTTCAACATAATGTTTTGTGCATTTACAGTCAGAGAAATTAAAACGCACACTGTTGATATTAATATTGTTTATACTGCACAACATCACTACAGCTTTAGCATGAGGCAATCACATAGGATCGTTGTCATTTCATGTACAGTTAATTCCATTATCTGATCAAAAGTATCACGACAGCCACTCCTCGACATCAATGACACCAATATGGGCTGTGTACACCCTTCGCCATCATGGCGGCTTAAACTCTGCATATGGAACTTTCACTAAGGTGTCTGAACGTCTGTGGAGGAATAGCAGCCCATTCTTTCCTCGAGAGTCGGAACCAGAGAAGGTAGTGATGTTAGACGCAGTGGTCTGAAGTGAAGTCTGTCGCTTCCCAATGGTGTTCCATTCGGTTCAGGAAGAGACTCGGGGGCAGGCCAGTCTATTTCACAAATTTTATTGTCCACAAATAATTTCCGCGCAGATGCTGCTTTATGATAAGATGCCTTGTCATGCTGATACAAATAATAATCTCCGAACTGTTCCTCTACTGTACTCAGTACACAATGCTGTAAAGTGCTTTCATATCCTTCCGCATTTAGCGTATTCTTAAGTTCAGTGAGGAGACAACACCTTAACCAAGAAAAACACCCCCATACCCCAACACTACCTCCTCCGCACTTCATTGTTGCCACTACACATGATGGCACATAACGTCCTCCACGCATTCGTCAAAGCCGATCGGATTACCACAGGGTATAGCGTGATTCATCACGCCAAATCACTCGTATCCAGTCATACAGTATCCCACGGCGTCGCCCTTTTCACCTCTGCATGCACCGCTTAGCACTGATTATACACTGAAGAGCCGAAGAAACTGGTACACCTGCCTAATATCGTGTAGGGCCCACGCCAGCAAGCAGAAGTGCCGCAACACGACGTGGCATGGGCTCGAATAATTTTGAAGTAGTGCTGGAGTGAACTGACACCAAGAATCCTGCAGGACTGTCCATAAATCCGTAACAGTACGACGGGGTGGAGATCTCTTCTGAACAGCACGTTGCAAGGTATCCCAGATATGCTCAATAATGTTCATGTCTGGGGAGTTTGGCGGCCAGTGGAAGTGTTTAAACTCAGAAAAGTGTTCCTGGAGCCACTCTGCAGCAATTCTGGACGTGTGGAGTGTCTCCTGCTAGAATTGCCGAAGTACGTCGGAATGCACAATGGTCATGAATGGATGCAGGTGATCAGACAGGATGCTTAGGTACTTGTCACCTGTCAGAGTAGTATCTACACGTATCTACACGTATCTATACGTATCAGGGTTCCAACTGCACACGACCCATACCATTACAGAGCCTCCACCAGCTTGTACAGTCCCCTGCTGACAACAGGGTCCATGGATTCATGTTGTCTTCATACCCGTACACGTCCATCCGCTGGATACAATCACAAACGAGGCTCGTCCGACCAGGCAACATGTTTCCAGTCATCAACAGTCCAATGTCGGTGTTGACGGGCCCAGTTGAGGCGTAAAGCTCTGTGTTGTGCAGTCATCAAGGGTACGCGAGTGAGCCTTCGGCTCCAAAAGCCTATATCGATGATGTTTCACTGAATGGTTCACACACTGACACCTTTTGATGGCCCAGAATTGAAATCTGCAGCAATTTAGGAAAGAGTTACACTTCTGTCACGTTGAACGATTCTCTTCAGTCGTCGCTGGTCCCATTCTTGAAGGATCTTTTTCCGGCCGCAGCGATGTCGGAGATTTGATGTTTTACCGGATTCCTGATATTCACGGTACACTCGTGAACTGGTCGTACGGGAAAATCCCAACTTCATCGCTACCTCGGAGATGGTGCTTCCCATCGCTCGTGCGCCGACTATAACACCACGTTCGAACTCACTTAAATCTTGATAACCTGTCATTGTAGCAGCAGTAACCCATCTAACTGCGCCAGACACTTGTTGTCTTATATAGACGTTGCCGGCCTCAGCGCCGTATTCTGCCTGTCTGCATATCCCTATATTTGAATACACATGCCTATACCAGCTTCTTTGGCGCTTCAGTGAGGAATTGTATGGCTTCTGAGGAACTGCTCTACCATTGGGACTCGCTACTCACACTCATTGTGCTACCTGGGCTGCTGGTGGCGCTTTGAAATTCACAAATGATTCCCTCCGCTGATTTCGTGTGACTTCTTACAATCACCCTCTGAAAGGGTCGACGGGCCCCTCCGACAGTAGATGATATGAGGTCTGCCTGTTCTTGGTTCACATATCTTGTTTCTTCGCGTATTCTCTTCACGGTCATGTCGTCAACAGTCGACTTGGGCAGCTTTGATAGGATTGAAATTTTACTAATTGATTTGTTACTCCGATGACATCTAGTGACGAAGTCACTGACCTCTCCGGACCGACCCATTTTGCGGTTAATGCTTCTCTCCTAACAACACGATACTCCCCGCCTCCTTTTATGTTGGCGAGTCCATCTCTCGGGCCATCTAGTGGTCAATTTCGTATTACAATGGGTGTTCGCATGCTTTTGATCAGATAGAGTACCTTGGGGAACACTGCCACCAGTTTCTATGTTGAAAATATGCTTAGCCCAGGGAATGATTGTCATAAATGTGAAACGATGCGGCTCATAAAAATATACTCTTTGTTCAACATAAGAAACATTTCACGAAATAAAGTAGTTGAACACATAAAAGCACCCATAATATAGGATTATAGCTACGATGTCATGATTTTCTGTTTGTGGGTGTGTTGACGAAAGAACTACTCAGAAGGGGAGGCCGCGACGTTGGGATGACAGATTTACTTTAAACTTTGTGCACCTTTAGTAGGCCATTAAAACAACATAATTTGCAAGTAGTAAGGTGCGCTACTCTGTGTAATCTTACCCTACCACACATCACCATTAAACTACTCGTTCTTTGCACAAATTTTTGAAAATTACGAGAGGACTAAGATTACAAAGGAAGAACTTTTTACTTATCTTGATTATCTCGTTGTTGTTGTCGATGGCTCAAAGTTTTCTCTAGGAGTACTTTCATGCAGCTGAAAATTTCGATTCCTTAGGTTCTTGATGACAAAATAACTGTTGAAGAGTTGCCTCTTGCTATGAATATCTTTTTGTTTTATCCCATTCTTCTAAATCACACTGACTTTACAATTCACACGTTCAAAAAACCAATAATTACATTCTTGATGTCAACTTTAGCAAAATACGTGCGTTTCCATCAGAGGCCACCACTAGTTATGTTTTGCAGTACTCACAATTTTCAAGGAGTTCATAAGGCAAAAGAGTTTACAAACTTTCTCGACAGGAGAAAAATCTTTACCAAAGTATATCATTATTTCACAAATAAATCCAGAAACAAATTTAATAATTAGCGTTTGATTGCGCAGTTAATAATATGAATTTTAAGTATACCACAAATTTTGTAATTTCAAATATTTTCAAAATAAGAGTAATTTTAACTGTTACTACATGTCGATTGTAACACATTAATTTCTTTTTTATATATATTAGCCTGAAATATAATACATCGTATACAAAATCATACGAATTCTTGTAATGAAACAGCTGAGATAATTTTAACCTATGCGAGATTCGAGATTATATATGGTATCGGTTACCTCTATAAAAAAAAAGAAAAGAAAGAAACAAGGTAATGCTAGAGGAGGATGATCCATTACATCTGACAATTCTGAGAAAATCGCAAGAAAAGTTTTACGCGTCTATTATGTACCTGATGTACCTGTGCGTAGATGCTGAACGTTAGAGTTCATCGTGGTCAAGTGGTTCGTCTTCGAGCTTTGTTAGATGAACGTGTATGAGGCGACGATTCAACTCCCTTTCAAACATAATTTTTAACCTATGTTTCTTGAGTAACTGGTAGTATTATTTAATTTATACGACATTTGAGAGATAATATAATTTAAAAACCCACGTATATTTCAGTGAATTTCGTGTTGTTTGATTACTTTCTATTTTTAATTAAATTTAATTATTAGAACAAATATATTTATTACTACCGACAAGAAAATGAAGAAACGCATACAGTTCCTGAAAATGTATGTCTGTCGGGATTTGCGAACTCCCTTATGCAGTCTGATACGGTACCCGGAGCTACTTTGCACCTCGACGCTTTGAGCTGCAGACACAGAGGCAGGTCCCATTTGACAGTTAACCTGCGAAGCGGTGAGACGTTGCTAATGTAGCAAGAACTAAAGGTTCCATCGGGAGTCGAGCCGTCGGCTCACACGCGTTCGTCTTTCGAAGCTCCAAGTCTAACCACTTTCTCTCTCTCTCTCTCTCTCTCTCTCTCTCTCTCTCTCTTTTCCGTGATGGTTCGTTCCATTAGTTCGGGGCGGACGTCCCACGATACCGGTTCAAGTTCATCGTTGAACCATTTATTCAGTTTTTTGTTATCGAAGACGACTATCCCTCTGACTGAACACTCTGAGCTACAGTGCCGGCACCACTTGACCACCAAGAACCCTAACGTCTAGCATCTACGCAAAGACACATCAGGTACACAACAGACGAGTAAAATTTCTCTTGCGATTTTCTCGGAATTGCCAGAGTAGTGCACCTTACTCATAGCGCATTATGTTGTTTTAATGGCCTATTAAAAGTGTACAAAGTTTGAAGTAAATCCGTGATCCCAACCTAGTGGACTTCCCTTGTCAGATTACATTTTACTATTGATGTCGCAGTATTAGCTACGTTAGTTACAGTGGCTTGATTTTAATGGAAGTGATGATGATTTGTGTGATAGAATCTGGTACTCAACAACAGGTTTTTACTCATTCTCGTGCACATGGCTCTCTTTAAGTGTAAACTTCAGATGCATGAACAAACATAAATATGGGGGAAGACAGGCCGAGAAAAGTCAATAGTTCTTTTGTTAAAGGATAAAAAACTTAAAATATAAAAATGTGAATGTCTGGCAACAAAGTCGAAACTTCAGGTTTACATATCACATCTCCTTAGAATTTTTTATGATAGTGAATACCATTTTCCTTTCTGGTAATACTTTGTGTATACAAAGCAGTCACGTTGCGTCTTGATTCTGATTCTACATGAGATTGTAAATTGTAAAAATTCGCTGACTGCTTCATCAAGATGATTTTAGCGCGTGAGGTACTGTGTACTAATCTTCCATTAAGTATTCTCACATACAATATTTCAGCAGAATAGTGGCTAGAATGTGAAAGGCTTCGTCGAAAAACGATGGCTACCATGTTCCCTGGCCTGCTCGTTTGCCCCAGATATGGCTGATCGCCAACTTTTTCGTTGCTGTTCTACAGTAAATACTGTTGCTGCTTTGTGGATTAGTATACAAACCACGTAGAGGAACTTTGTCAAGGAATATATCCAGACCCTCCTCGACGTCTGCCACAATGCAGAGACGCTCTGATTGTAGCTTTTTGGGCTTCACACCAAACTGAATTCTCAGAATCAGAGGCCATGTAGAGTTCTGTAACCCTACTCATTTGTGTATTGTCATGTACCTAATCTGTGGTATGGTACAAAGTTTCGTTTCTGTCGTATTTATCCTCGTTTAGGCTGCAATTTGTAATATTTCACAGGGGAAAATCTCTTATCAGTTTCCACACATGGAATTTCACTTCATCATCATTTTTGGCTTTTTTTTCTTTTTCACAATTACGACATTTTAGGGGTTTCATACTCTCATATTCACCGAACGCACTTACCAGATCTTTTCTTAAATATTGATTCCTTTATTCGCATTAAATAATGAAAAATTATTATCTAACAGTGATTTTTGTTTGTTTCCTGGATTCTTGACCTTTTTTACGTCGTAGTAGCACGCAATAATCACTTTCACCTATACTAATCCTGTACGAGTAGCTGTATATTTGGAGTGTGTACTAATTATTTTGTATTCCGTGTTATTTTGCTTGTCCATATAATTTCGTTGTATATTCACTTTCATATAACAGAAACAGCGAATTTTTTGATGTTTTATTGTGTTTTTTTATTCCTTTTGCACGTTTAGTATCAGGTCTTACGTCGTTAAAGTGTTGTTTCCCTATAGTCTAAAGATTTGTACACTATGTTTTTTGCATTCAGATAAGGAAAATGTAATTTATCAAAAGAGAAATGCAGACAAATATTCGAAGAGTAGCAACTCCAGCACAAGTCAGGAAAATATGGAATTATGTGAACACTAGTCTCAAATTAAAATCATTTCAACAGTAAGAGTTGTCTGGTGACATTGATCACATGGCGCATGACCACTCACTTCAGCAGGTTGTGCTGGTATGTAACGTCCAAATCTTCATAATCTATTGCCGTCTACTGTCTTGTAATAGCGCGACGTGAGAAGGGAAACAGTCATCAACACACTGATTGATTTGTTACCACAGTGCTTTACTAAACATAATATTTTTCGGTGTGGTGGGTTTCTGCCTTCCTTTCACCTGAAAACCGAATGATCCGTAGAAACTTGGCATTGTCACATATACAAAATATTGCCGGAGGTGAAAGTGAGGTTAGGCGCCAGAGCAGCCATAGCGTTAGCCGTGGATAAATCCAAAAACTTCCGGATTTCTAACCTGAAACCTACGGAGCCATCACACATAAGGTGAAGTTGCATACTAGGTGTATAGCATTCATGTGTCACTAACGGTCTTAGACTTCTCGAAGTATGTTTTCGCTGAAATCCACGAATATTCTGAAGGTCAACCATATCACTTCCGTAGAGTCTGTGCAGATATCAGAGGCACAAGTGTGCATTCTTCACACGCTTCGTCCATGAATAGAATCGGGAGAAATTTTAACGTCTGCTGCAATAAAAAGTATTCGTCAGTTTCCCAACAGCTGACAGTGATTCGTAGATTACAAATGTAAGGTCCCGGTAGCCCGTGCTGCTGAGGCATCGTATTATCTCGACGCTTACCGATGCAGACGTCAGCACTGAACACCTTGACTACTGGAGCACCTATACCTCTACAGTCACACGTGCAGCTGATATTTCTAGAAGTTCTGAGCAACACATTTTCTTTTCCTGTACCATTGATCCGTAATAGCCCTGAGGTCGATTGGACATTAAATTGTAATCTTCCTTCCTTCTTACCTTCTTTTTATAGTAACACTGATTGGTTGGCCCCAATTGTCACAGAAAAGTACACTACCCCGTATCCAGGTACCCTAACCGACTCTTTTAAAGCTCTGCTCAGCATATTTGTCTCCCGCGAGTATATTTTCTACTTATTAAGTTATGCACAATTTCACGATTTACGTAAAATGTTTACTGTTTAGGTCAGCGCTGTTATTACAATACAGTCCATAATTTAAAACAGTGATTGGGCTGCGATTAATAATTATGCATTGATCTTAAATGAAACAAATTTTTGCGTCAGTCAAAAAATTACGTATTTTACACACAGTGACTTTCACATGAAACTGTCTCATTAATAATTGCTGCAAGGATCTCTTATTGACTTCAAACAGACTTCAGTTCTTTGTTTAAAGCAATCTGTGCCTAAAATATGTAATTTAAGCGCAAATGTTTGTTATATATCTCAAAGTAGATCCCACAATTTCGGTAAGCTGATCAGCCCCACATAAAAAAACCGCGGACTTTTTCGGTAATATCTTCGTATATTAACTTAAACATTATTTCAGTTACCCGCTTTTAACTAGTATATCACACAGTTCCACTCTAGAGTGAGCTTGTTTCGTTCCCAATTTTTATTTTTTTATACAGCATTTCAGTTTTCAATTGGATTACGATTTTTTTAACTGAACTAAGTAAAAACACTACGTAAAAAACTAGAATGGGTACACTTTGCTGCTTCTTGGAATCAGAGACCTTTCTATGAGATGCATAATCCCTTTTCTTTCAAACAGCAAATATTTGTCACATATAGTATACATAGATGTAATACTAAACATGCAAGAAAATTAGCAAAGAAATACAACAATTCGCGTCAGTTTATCAAGTTTCTCAATGGCCCACACAACCATCTTTTTAGTTTCTGAATGTCGTCGAAAGAGATAATTGTAGACCTAGATCAATCAGCAGGAAATTTCTTTTCAAACGTTTGTGAGAAAAGCGAAAAAAGGGAAGTTATATTTTACCCTCCCGTTATACTTAGAGAGAGAATGCGTACGATTTTGTAGAAAAATAATCTCATCATTCACCGACGTCACTTAGGGAAATGTTTAATGCCCATCGTGAATCGTTTTTGTTGCACTGGAACATGATGCTTGCTCCAGCTGGAAAAAGAGATATAAAGCATGTAGTGTGACTACTGAGTAATGTGCTCTTAGCTTTGGTGGTTATTATCATCACAGTTGGTTTATTACAAAACCAAAGAATTAGCAGTGGAATAGGAACTTACGACCGCTGTTTCGCGTAACAAATGCAGTTTTAAAACACATGGTTTTACACATTTTTTCATACAATATAGGTACAGTACGTCTCTGGAAATTCATTTCTGTTCAAATCACTATCCATGCAGTGCAAGTTTTCAAGGGAAATTTCCGCACATCTTTTAGAAACTTGTATTAACAGCTTAGAGTAAACGCCCCAAAATAGATTTGCAAGGAAAGTAACTTGCTAGCGTAACTTTGCTCCGCGCTCTTAGCAGCTATCAACCAGAAGTCTAGGAGTCATCTACAGTAATTTCGTAATAGGAAATTAACTGTTAGTTGATCTTATGGCCATTTAGTTATACTATGCTCCAAAAAACATCGACAGTGTTCTAAAGTTGTTCGTTGCTGTACTGGTTTCAGCACCTCAGTCAACGACAGCGGCTATCCACAGATAAACCGGACGGGAGTCCTTTGCTGTCAATCTCTGAGGTGACCAACACTCTACTCAACCACGATTGAAGGTTAGTACATGTATATTCAGTAATGTAACAGATGAATTACCAGGCCCTGCTTCCAAGTTTTGGGCCTTTTTTTTTTGGTACTTCCCTTGTTGCCATGTAAACAATTCTTCCTTTTCCTTGTCCAACATCTACATCTACATCTACATCCATACTCCGCAAGCCACCTGACGGTGTGTGGCGAAGGGTCATTGAGTACCTCTATCGGTTCTCCCTTCTATTCCAGTCTCGTATTGCTCGTGGAAAGAAGGATTGTCGGTATGTCTCTGTGTGAGCTCTAATCTCTCTGATTTTATCCTCATGGTCTCTTCGCGAGATACACGTAGGAGGGAGCAATATACTGCTTGACTTTTCGGTGAAGGTATGTTCTCGAAACTTCAACAAAAGCCCGTACCGAGATACTGAGCGACTCTCCTGCAGAGTCTTCCACTGGATTTTATCTATCATCTCCGTAACGCTTTCGCGATTACTAAATGATCCTGTAACGAAGCGCGCTGCTCTCCGTTGGATCTTCTCTATCTCTTCTATCAACCCTATCTGGTACGGATCCCACACTGGTGAGCAGTATTCAAGCAGCGGGCGAACAAGCGTACTGTAACCTACTTCCTTTGTTTTCGGATTGCATTTCCTTAGGATTCTTCCAGTGAATCTCAGTCTGGCATCTGCTTTACCGACGATCAACTTTATATGATCATTCCATTTTAAATCACTCCTAATGCGTAATCCCAGATAATTTATGGCATTAACTGCTTCCAGTTGCTAACCTGCTATATTGTAGCTAAATGATAAGGGATCATTCTTTCTATGTATTCGCAGCACATTACACTTGTCTACATTGAGATTCAATTGCCATTCCCTGCACCATGCCTCAATTCGCTGCAGATCCTCCTGCATTTCAGTACAATTTTCCATTGTTACAACCTCTCGATATGCCACAGCATCTTCTGCAAAAAGCCTCAGTGTTATCCACAAGGTCATTTATGTATATTGTGAATAGCAACGGTCTTACGACACTCCCCTGCGGCACACCTGAAATCACTCTTGCTTCCGAAGACTTCTCTCCATTGAGAATTACATGCTGCGTTCTGTTATCTAGGAACTCTTCAATCCAATCACACAATTGGTCTGATAGTCCATATGCCCTTACTTTGTTCATTAAACGACTGTGGGGAACTGTATCGAACGCCTTGCGGAAGTCAAGAAACACGGCATCTACCTGTGAACCCGTGTCTATGGCCCTCTGAGTCTCGTGGACGAATAGCGCGAGCTGGGTTTCACACGACCGTCTTTTTCGAAACCCATGCTGATTCCTACAGAGTAGATTTCTAGTCTCCAGGAAAGTCATTATACTCGAACATAATACGTGCTCCAAAATTCTACAACTGATCGACGTTAGAGGTATAGGTCTATAGTTCTGCACATCTGTTCGACGTACCTTCTTGAAAACGGGGATGACGTGTACCCTTTTCCAATCCTCTGGAACGCTACGCTCTTCTAGAGACCTACGGTACACCGCTGCAAGAAGGGGGGCGAGTTCCTTCGCGTACTCTGTGTAAAATCGAACTGGTATCCCATCAGGTCCAGCGGCCTTTCCTCTTTTGAGCGATTTTAATTGTTTCTCTATCCCTCTGTCGTCTATTTCGATATCTACCATTTTGTCATCTGTGCGACAATCTAGAGAAGGAACTACAGTGCAGTCTTCCTCTGTGAAACAGCTTTGGAAAAAGACATTTAGTATTTCGGCCTTTAGTCTGTCATCCTCCGTTCCAGTACCATTTTGGTCACAGAGTGTCTGGACATTTTGTTTTGATCCACCTACCGCTTTGACATAAGACCAAAATTTCTTAGGATTTTCTGCCAAGTCAGTACATAGAACTTTACTTTCGAATTCATTGAACGCCTCTCGCATATCCCTCCTTACACTACATTTCGCTTCGCGTAATTTTTGTTTGTCTGCAAGGGTTTTGCTATGTTTATGTTTGCTGTGAAGTTCCCTTTGCTTCTGCAGCAGTTTCCTAACTCGGTTGTTGTACCACGGTGGCTCTTTTCCATCTCTTACGATCTTGCTTGGCACATACTCATCTAACGTATATGGTACGATGGTTTTGAACTTTGTCCACTGATCCTCAACACTATCCATACTTGAGACAAAACTTTTGTTTTGAGCCGTCAGGTACTCTGAAATCTGCTTTTTGTCACTCTTGCTAAACAGAAAAATCTCCCTACCTTTTGAAACATAAATTATTTTTTGTATACTGGCATTGATTTTTGACGCATAAGTACCAACTAATCAAATTAATATTAGTTTCACCCTCTTAGAATTATTTTGCGCCTTAAAATAATTAAATGTGAGTTGTGTGCCTTGTGTCGAGCTTGAAGTAGTCCTTTATTTACGTTTTTCGTATTATTTTTATTAAACTAATGTTTAAATGGATTTAAATGTTTAAATTCTTTATTAAGAATTAATAGGTTAGCTATACCTGTCTTATGTGTTCTTGGCGTTTTGATCATGTTTTCTGTGTTGTTCTCGTTTATATTTTACAACTAATTTGTCAGCCTCTCTAGTGCAATCTATGCTTTCTGTCAATCTTGTTTTGTTCTTACTGCTATGACTATCAGTGATAAGGTCAATGAACCATTTAAGATGAGCATGTTTATCAGATGACACAGTTTATTTTCCCAGTAGCAGACTGCATGTTCCAAGAAAATAATACCCACGCTCCCTTTATGGAAATGTTCTATGAAGGTAAAATAGCAAGTATTTCTTCTTCTTCTTCACAACTGCTGGATTTGTATATTATCGAGGTGTTGTGGATTGTATCGGAAAATGTCAGCCGTTACCATTATTCCTACACCTCAACGAAATGGGGTGGTTTCATTACAAGGAATGCTCTGAAATAGGATGAAAACCATTTAGAGTTAATATATGTTGATTCTTTGAAGTATTCAGGCATTCTTTGTGCTGCACGTATTGTACTAAGTATGAGAGTTACATAGGAGCAACTAAATAATGTAATACACGTGTAATGCAATGAAAAAATGCAGTTTCCTTATTTCCCTTTAAATAGTGATTGCAACATACAGAAGACCCAATTGTTTAATTTGTAATGAAGCTGAAGCACAATATATGTTTGCTTGCACATCTTTGCGGCACAAATGCAGTGTAAAAGTCTTTCTAAATAATTAAAATATTTAAAGAATTATAATTCGTTGCACAAACTGAGAGCGAATCTGACATAAATGACAATATAATATTCTGCGACATTGCTCTCTGTTTTAACAACAATAATGTACGAAATTGTTATTGATGGCAGTGACAGGTTAGTCCAGGGAACAACAACACTAAATCAAATTCTCCAATCATATTCCGGCCATTAGCGACGAACCACTTATCTGCGGTTAATAGTAACAGCCAAGGAATAGGCACGTCAGTCTTGCATAATCGTAGCTTTTGCGTGATGTGATTCAATTAAAACACAGAAAATTCAAATCAGAAAAGCCAGACAGAAGTTTAGACCACGGTCATCCCGAATTAAAGTGCAATATCTTATCACAGTACCACATCGTTCATTGAGAATGTGCTGTATCACTCAAAACGGTAATTCAGTTTCATTAATATATTATATTATATTAGGCTGTACATAACTATAATGGGAATGGGGAAGACCTCACCGAGCGAGGTGATACTGTGATGAAGGTAATCGATCAATATTTGGGAGGGACAGATTTAAAATCACTGCCGCGCCATCATCGTGTAGTATTTCAGTGGTATCTCTAAATCACTTCAGGTGGATACAGAGATGATTCGTCCAAAAGGCCGCGGTCGATTTCCTCCTCCCCCGTCCCCCATCCCTCGTTTGTCCAGATAGGCATTTGATTCATTCCTAATGGCTTCTTTGTGGAGGGACATTAAGCTGTCACCTCACTTCCTTCAAATAGAGCCTATCTGGCAATGAGCCCGTTAATTGGCCGACAGATCTGCACTTCCAAAAAAGTAAAAATATTGTGACCCTATTTAGTTGCCAGACAATGAACAAGCGACACTGATAAATTTAAAAAAAAATCTTTAAAGGAAAGCAGTAACAGTTGTTTTATTTTTTTTCAGGTTGTCAGCGGAACGCAGTGGGCGAAATTTAACAGCGTTATCGCTGCTGGCCTTACCAATTCCTCTCGCCATTTTAGTATAGAGAAGTAAAATAATTTAATCAAGTCTGTATTCTTAATTGATATTCGCTTTATTCTTTACGTATTTCTTATTACATTAATTACAGCTATGTGTGTACTGTGGTACGTTTCCTTTTATCGCAAACTTTGTAAATTATTCTCATATACATAAGTGTTTTCTGTGATACGTGTCGATTATTGTTGTAAGAGTAAGAAAACGTGTAATATACAATGTAGATGATTTAATAAGTACTGTAAAGTTGTGTACTATTGTGTAAAGCTTTATACCGGATGTGAGACCCTTGTGTCACCTGATATACAAGATTTTGAAGATGGAGGATCAGCAGAATACTGTCATCTGCAGAAACTCATCTTCCTAATGTCCAGGAATCTTACAGCACCTGTCAAACAAAAGTGACTGTACCGCAACAGAAAAGTGATGTTTCTGTACGTCATTAACGTGCTATAAAAGAAATATGTTGGTTCACTACACCTGAAACACAAATTTACTTAACCGTGTTATTCACGTGTTTCATTTACAATAATAAACTCTTCGTATTCTATTGCGGAAATAGAATTTGAATCAAGTCAGAATAATGGTATTATGATCTGAACCCTCGATTCCGCTGACAGTTCTGAAGAACACTGCACTGCTGAAGAATTCGTGAAAACTGTTACGTATTGACTTTTACAGTACATCACGAAATTTTGAATTGTATCTCTGGTGCAGCTAAATACAAATGTTAAATCACGAATAAAATTAGGTTGTATCCAATATACCAGTAATCTAGTCTCTTAGAATGCTTATTTATACATTTTTTTCGAAATTTTAATTCCTTGGCTGTAGTCTTCTACTATAAACGTAAGTAACAACACACATTCAATTGCTTAAAATTCAAGTGTTACACATAAATATGAAACGATTGTTTTTCATATATTTATTTATTTATCGTCTTTAACTTTGAATATGGTAGTACTATGGAATGAATGATGCAAAGAATGATTTCTCTCTTAAAAGAAGAAATATGAATCATGTTATTAAAATTGTACGCTTTGGTCAAAAATAAGCTTTCAATTTTTTAATGAAACAATTCTCTTTCCACTGCTTTTCAATATTTCGAATGTCCATTAGATTTCTTTGTAAACGTAATAGTTTCTCAAAAATTACGAAAGTGGCGGTGACAAACTGTGCCCGTGAAAGGAAAATTGTCCATTGTTAGTTTACAGACGTATGAGTATGTACGGCATGTTTATAATAAAATAACTTCTGATACCATGCTGGCCAGTCTCCTTAATTCCTCAAGAGATTTCCAGTTTTTTCCAAGTTGTGCAACATTCCTGCCGATAATTTCAAGATCTGCTGCCTTCAGAGGTACAAAGACGGTAAGAAAAGTGTTACTTGAAGCTCAGTGTGTGTTACAGCCTTTCAGGTTTTATTACTTCTCACACGTTCATATATCACCACTGTTGTTTGACCGTATGGTGAGATCTAAGTTCTAGTACTAGTACCAACACTCATCCACACATTTAGAAATAATGACTACTGCCAATTCAATACAAATATTGAGAGGAAAAAACCATTACAACTGAGTTTTATACCAATTTTTACCAAAGTCCAGACGTTCAGGTGTCTGTGATGAATAAATTGTGATAGTTTACAGCATAGAGTAGTTGCGAATGTAAGTAAATACACATTCTGACGCAGTAACAGAATATTAACAAAAACGAATCTCAGGAACAGAGAGGAGAAAAAAGATAAGAATAGTTAGTTAAAAATCATTTTACACTCACATTACACATTCATATGTAAATACGTCTACATGTTGACCATTTACTAGGTTTTTTTTTCTTTAAATACAGATGTGAGTTCGTAATTCTTACCCATCATCTTTTACACGTTACAGTAACAGAGTAGAAATAGTTGTCAAGGAGAAACTTTTTCAGTCCGTTTTGAAATTAAACTTTGCTACCTGTTAGTCATTTTATATCATTAGGTAAATGATCAGAAATTGCAGCACTGTCCACCACTTTTTGTGCTAAAGACAACCCTAATGTGCAGTAATGAACGTCATTTTTTCTTCCGATGTTGTAATGATGTACATCATTGTTCCATTTGAACTGCAGTGGATTACTTACAACGAACTTCATGAGGGAATAAATACACTGTGAGGTAGTAGCCAGACTCCTTAAACGGATGCCTACAAGATGATCATGGATGAGCGCCACATATTATTCTTACAGCACGTTTTTGAGCAACGAATACTTTTTCATTATATGTGGAGTTACTCCAGAATATTATTCCGTATGATTTTATTGAATGAAAAAATGCAAAATATGTAAAATTATTGATTTGCATCTCCCAAAGATGTGCAATGATTTGAAGCGCAAATTTGGCTGAACTAAGTTGTTCTAGGAGGTCCAAAATGTGTTTTTTTCCGGTTAAAATTCTCATCAATATCTCTCCGTCCGAACAAGCGTCGGAAGGCCAGACGGTACCGATCGACCGCCGTGTCATCCTCAGAAATAGGCGTCACTGGATGCAGATATGGTGTGGCATGTGGTCAGCGCATCAATCTATGTTGTCAATTTTCGTGACCAAAGCCACTACTTCTCAGTCATGTAGCTCCTCAATTGGCCTCACAAGGGGTGAGTGCACCCCACTTGCCAACAGTGCTCGGCAGACAGAGACGGTGACCCTTCCAGGTGCTTGTCAAGCCCGACAGAGCTTATCTTCGGTTATCTGACGGGAACCAGGTGTACGACTGCGCCATGCCGTTGGCCCCTCAGCAATATGCGCACCTAAACATTCTTAAGCTAACGCCCCAGTCATTGTTTCCTAACCATGTGTTACACTTATCACTGGTCTAGTACATTTAGCTGAAGAGAACTGAATATACTGCGTCTTTTTGAAATTGAGAATGAGACCGTTCGCAGAATACAGCTCGATAACATTTTTACGAAGAATTTACAATTTCTTCTGTCACTGTATATATGTTTGTTTTGATTGAATACTACTGTTGACCGCAAAAAGAACTAATTCTGCTTCTTGGATATTAATGGAAGGACATTTACATATGTGAGAAACAATAGTGGACCTAATATTGAGTTTTAGGGCATCTATTAAGCTAACCAGTGTTAAGAATCTCCCCCCATAACATTGGCGGAATTATTCAATATATCTTACTGCATTCCTTTGGTTAGATACGACATTGTCCATTGGTTGGCTATACCATCAGTTCCATAAAATCCTAGTTTACCCAGGAGAGCACTGTGCTTCACACACTCAAATGCCATAGATAACGCGACAAAAATACCAACTTGTGCTATTTTGTTATTTAATGCTTGTAAAACTACGTGAGTGAACGTGCAAATGGCATTCACAGTTGAGCAACTTGTTTGAAATGCAACCTGTGATTTATGTGGACATTATTGTCGCTCATGTGAGATACATCTTTAGTACATGACCTCTAAATTTCGGAAAATGGTGTCACTAGTGAAATGAGTCGTTAGTTATTGGCTACCCTCCTACCCCTTTCAACAATGCCATATTTCCGTCTCCCTGAAAAAATGCCCTGAGTTAATGATGCATTAAATATTTCAGAAACGATTGTGCTTATTTTATTGGAGTACTCTGTTGGAAACACCATCAGTCTTTATTTGTGAGAGAATACATAATTTCTTCAATTGCAGAAGGAGAAGTACGTGAGACATCCATATGATTTAATTTTATGTAAGTTTCTTGTGAACAAACACCTTTGATTTTTGTTTAGAACTGTTCGTCCCTATGTTTCTACTACAGTTAAGGAATGATTAATTATTAAACATATCTGCTACCTGTGACTGATCACTTATAACCAGTCCATTAAAATCCATAGTAATTTTATCGTGTTCTGCGGCTTATTGCCTTGGCCCTCATTTTACTACATTCCATATTCTGTTGTCTGGATAACTGATTTATGACATAACGTGCATGTTCCTTGACTTTTAATAACTTTTTTAGCAATTTTTAGTAATTATTTTAGTGTACATCTACTCCAGGATCTTTACTTGTTCTTCCCAATAGATGTATTTCCCTTTTCTTTCACAAGATACTTCAATCCCTCTAACGATTCATGGTTTTTCACATGCCTGTTTAATTTACTTTCTGACTAGCTTATATGGAAGCTATTTTCAAATTATGATAGTAATTTATCATGGAATAAATTAAATTTTGTGTCGAATTTGGTTCATTATAAATTTCATCCCAGGTGATCTCTTGTAAACTCTTCTTAAAAATGTTTGAACTGGAATCATTAATTATTCTAACTGATTTCCACTGAGGAGTATCTTCACTGTAAGGCATTATCCTCTTTATGCTAACTAATGATCAGAGAGAGTATTTGTTACACTTGCAGTGTGTTCAGTCATTTTCTTGCTCTGAGCTTCATCAAAGATAATATTATCAATTAGGGCTCTACCATCATTATCCACCTGCGTTGGAAAGTTAATTACTGATATCAAATAGAAGGACCCAAATAAGGTTTCCAGAGCATTTTTTCTATTAAAATTCTTTAGAGAAGCTACATTTAAAACGACACAAATTATTTAACTGCCTGCTGCTGTCTTACAGCGTAGAAAGGAATCCATACACTTCGTGAAAAGTTCAACATGCCCCATGGAGATCTATATACAACTCCAATCAAAAGTTAACTGGTTTTCAGTATTAATTCATAAGCACACACTTCTACTTGCTGATCACTACAGAATCTACTTGTTTCCAGGTTTTTGAATTTGTACGAGTATTCTGTCTCAATACATGTATTAGTCCTATATCAGTAATATTCTAGAGAGTAATCTTTTATATTTCATTTCTCTAATCCTGTGGTTATGTGGCGTTCAGATAGGCACAGACTGTCTGTCTTTTCATAGCAACCTAACATTTCCAAACAGACAACAAGCTCTTCTACCTTGTTACTCATCCCTCTAATATTCTGATGAAATAATGTTACCTTACTTTTTTGTGCCTTCTTAGCAATTTTGTGAGGATCTTCTGTTGTTTATAATTTCTTTCACAAATAGGTGAGTCAAGCACAAATTTCGTTGAGTGAAATGTGAAAAGCGACAGAACCACAAATAACGGAAGGTATAACCATCAGAACCAGCACTGATCTTTGTTTGTCCCGTAAAGACTGTCTTTATGGACACAGATGTACAGTTGACTGGTTCACTATACCGTCAGCCATTATTGTTCTGGTACCATGCCAACCTCTCGCCCGTATTTCACACTATGTATCTAATAGCCAAGCGTTCGTACAAGTTTATATACTCAAGTCAGCTAATAGGTTAATAATTTTCAAAAAGCATCTAACATAATACCTTGAACATTATCTATTTCCTAAGTACAGCTATTGAACTACTGCCCATTAAATAATGATCTCCTTTTTATTATTGAGCATAGGATAGTACTTTTCCTTCATGTTTCAGTGTGAAGTATGGATTTATAATGCTCTGGAACATATTATATGACTTTGTGGATCTAGAAGACCACATACTGTAGTCAAGTATCACAGCAGCCAGGGACTTCAAAATGCTATAAAGAATGTAGAATGGTTTCATCGATTTTTAAATTTGCTTCAGTGACTATCTTACAATGAACTGGATCAGGGCTACCATATTCGTTGGCAAAAGATATTGTTTTGCTTGCCCATTAGGACTACATGCGCTATGCACTTAAATGGTAGATGTTTTAACTGAAAAACTAACGACACAAAATCGGATCCTGTCACTTTTTGCATCTGGGACAACCAGTGGGTCAGGATATGAACTGAAACTTATACTTTAACGAATTAAATATGTCTCAAATGAAAAACGGCCCACAGTTGCACTAAATTATGTTTATTTTAAACCTTGACCATGGTTTCTGCTATAATAACATAGCCTCCTTCATAAGTCATATACACTAATAAATAAAAAATGTCTTAACCCAGCGGCTGCGTAAAGACCAATAAAATAATTTCAACAGACATAAGCCTGTTTCGAACATACACTCCTGGCAATTGAAATAAGAACACCGTGAATTCATTGTCCCAGGAAGGGGAAACTTTACTGACACATTCCTGGGGTCAGATACATCACATGATCACACTGACAGAACCACAGGCACATAGACACAGGCAACAGAGCATGCACAATGTCGGCACTAGTACAGTGTATATCCACCTTTCGCAGCAATGCAGGCTGCTATTCTCCCATGGAGACGATCGTAGAGATGCTGGATGTAGTCCTGTGGAACGGCTTGCCATGCCATTTCCACCTGGCGCCTCAGTTGGACCAGCGTTCGTGCTGGACGTGCAGACCGCGTGAGACGACGCTTCATCCAGTCCCAAACATGCTCAATGGGGGACAGATCCGGAGATCTTGCTGGCCAGGGTAGTTGACTTACACCTTCTAGAGCACGTTGGGTGGCACGGGATACATGCGGACGTGCATTGTCCTGTTGGAACAGCAAGTTCCCTTGCCGGTCTAGGAATGGTAGAACGATGGGTTCGATGACGGTTTGGATGTACCGTGCACTATTCAGTGTCCCCTCGACGATCACCAGTGGTGTACGGCCAGTGTAGGAGATCGCTCCCCACACCATGATGCCGGGTGTTGGCCCTGTGTGCCTCGGTCGTATGCAGTCCTGATTGTGGCGCTCACCTGCACGGCGCCAAACACGCATACGACCATCATTGGCACCAAGGCAGAAGCGACTCTCATCGCTGAAGACGACACGTCTCCATTCGTCCCTCCATTCACGCCTGTCGCGACACCACTGGAGGCGGACTGCACGATGTTGGGGCGTGAGCGGAAGACGGCCTAACGGTGTGCGGGACCGTAGCCCAGCTTCATGGAGACGGTTGCGAATGGTCCTCGCCGATACCCCAGGAGCAACAGTGTCCCTAATTTGCTGGGAAGTGGCGGTGCGGTCCCCTACGGCACTGCGTAGGATCCTACGGTCTTGGCGTGCATCCGTGCGTCGCTGCGGTCCGGTCCCAGGTCGACGGGCACGTGCACCTTCCGCCGACCACTGGCGACAACATCGATGTACTGTGGAGACCTCACGCCCCACGTGTTGAGCAATTCGGCGGTACGTCCACCCGGCCTCCCGCATGCCCACTATACGCCCTCGCTCAAAGTCCGTCAACTGCACATACGGTTCACGTCCACGCTGTTGCGGCATGCTACCAGTGTTAAAGACTGCGATGGAGCTCCGTATGCCACGGCAAACTGGCTGACACTGACGGCGGCGGTGCACAAATGCTGCGCAGCTAGCGCCATTCGACGGCCAACTCCGCGGTTCCTGGTGTGTCCGCTGTGCCGTGCGTGTGATCATTGCTTGTACAGCCCTCTCGCAGTGTCCGGAGCAAGTATGGTGGGTCTGACACACCGGTGTCAATGTGTTCTTTTTTCCATTTCCAGGAGTGTAAGTAAAATTACATATGGCACCGTGTGTCCTCCGCCGCTACCTCTATTATTTCATTTGAAACAATTTCGTAAAGGTTGCTGTTGTCGCTGCCATGATGAAAATAATGAATTAAATATGTTCTTTTTTCAACATTTCTTCTATACTCTGTCACCAGTCGAGGAGCATGTGGCCAATCATATCCAACTACTTTGCATATCCTCGATGCCCTCTGTTAGTCCGACCTACGGTGGGTCTCTTAAACTTCAGCAGTATTCAGTTATGGATCGCACTTGTGTTTTAAATTCGGTCTCTTTTGGGTACGAACTGCAGTTTCCCAGTATTGTACAAACGACTCGCGGCCTAGTATTTACCTAATCTACAACTGAGCCTATATGATCATTCTGTTTCATACCTGTGCGTAGTTGTACTTGTATGACAAGATTATATTCAAAGCATATCACGTTTTTATGTTTCGTGAAATGCGCAACTTAATTTTCTCCATATTGATAGTAAGTTAAAAGTTTTTACACTAGCGTGATATTTTGTAAGGTCTAATAGAATGTTACCGTAATTTTTGCAAGACGAATTTCCTTACAGATGACTGCATCATCCGAGAAAATATTGAGACTGCATCTAATACCATCTGCTATATCACTGATATACAGTATGAACGGTTCTATTACACCATAATTACTTCAGTGCCTGTAGATGACACTCCAACCAGGATAACGTGTTGTCTACTGACTTGCTACATATTTTCGATCCAGTCCTAAACCTCATTAGAACGTGCTTCCTTAGAAGGCATTGAGGCGATAAAATCTTTTTAAAATCTAGAAACATCAAACCAACCTGGTTACCTCCATAAACGGTACTAAAGACATTATGTGGAAAGAGTGAGAGCTGAGTTTCGCATGTTCGGTGTTTTCGCAGCCTGATTTACCTGGAGAAGATCAGTGTATTCCAGGTAGGTCGTAATGTTTGAATTCAGAATATGTTACAGCATTCTGCTAGTAATAGATATGGGTCATTTAGGATGGTAGCTCTGTGCAACAGTCCTGCTTCCTTTTTTGGGAGGATATGTTTGAGGTGTGCTCTTTTCCAATCACAACCTAGTTCACTCTCAAGTTCTACATTTCTATCCATGGGCCTTATTGAGTTTTAGTAATTTAAGTTGCATTTTAATACCACTAATACTTATTACTACGTACACATTTAAGTAACGATATGGTTGTTGAATGACGATAACTTTTCTTCATCTTTTTAGCGAAGGAACATTTTAAGATAGAAATCAACATCTTTCTTCTGTTTCGCTCCTTCCTGTTTCGGTTTCTCTCTCGTTCACGAGTGTATGGACACAGATTTTTGTGCTAATAGCAGCCTTAGCAGATGACCAAAATGTCATGTTAGTTTGGGACTGGTCCTGTAATAGCATTATTGAAGGCTTCTTAAATTCATGTTCTGGTAACTGACCGCATTTCAGTTACCGTCTACCTATCTGCAGATAGTAGGTACTGTTTCTTAAGAAGCTTCCTAACTTTCCCTGGGTACCAAGTGGGTTAAAAAACTGGTTCAAATGGCTCTGAGCACTATGGGACTTAACATTTATGGTCATCAGTCCCCTAGAACTTAGAACTACTTAAACCTAACTAACCTAAGGACATCACACACATCCATGACCGAGGCAGGATTCGAACCTGCGACCGTAGCAATCGCGCGGCTCCGGACTGAGCGCCTAGAACCGCTAGACCACCGCGGCCGGCACCAAGTGGGTTATCTGATGTCTTTAGTTTTACTGACGGGTATACATTTCTCTGTATGTTGGTCGACTATTCGTTGGAACTTAAACCATAATTTCTCCACGTCTTCACTGTCTGAATCAAACGACTCAGGCTCCAGTCTGAGAAATGAGACAATCTCTTCCTTATCCAACTTATCGACATTTTAATGTTCTGCTTACTTTTCTATCCATTTGTACATTGGTGTTCGTTGTTTCTACAACTACATCGTAATCGCTCATTGGTCTCTCTGTGAACATCCTCAGAAGGTCGAGTCTGTTTCATGCTCTCATAGGTAGCAGCCCGAATCATCTTTTATGAGTAGTTTTCAGATAAATGTTTTGTAACAGTTTCGCAGAAAGTTTTCCCTCACCACCACTTATGAAGACATATTTCTTCCAGTCAGTTGTGGGATAGTTAATACTTTCTTCAATTATTATAGCATGAAACTTTGTGATAGATTAAAACTCTGTAGCAGACTGGGATTAGAGCCCGGAGCGTCACCTTTTGTAGGTAATGCTCTTATCCACTGACCTATCCAGCCATGGCTCACAGACCACCTCCACAGCATCGCTTCTGTCAGTATCTCACTCCTACCTTCCAAATTTCACAGAAGCTCTCCAGAGTACGTTGCGCGACTAACACTCCAGGAAGAAAGGATATTCCTGAGAAATGATTTAGTTACAGCCCAGGAATTACCTCCAGAATAAATCTTTCGCTCTGCATCGGAGTAAACGCTGTTCTATAATAACCTGACAGTAAAACTGTGTGTTTGACTGGCTCTCGAACCTTGTACCTTACTTTTCGGGAGCAATGCTTTTAGCGATTGAATTATCCAGTCATCTCTCACAAACAACCTTTCAAGAATGAAAGATTCATTCTGGAAACTACTACTAGGTGTAACGGCCATTCTTTCGCAATCTTCTGCATTGTCCGCCGAAGGTAAGGATCCTATTTCGAGTCCCAGTGCAGCACATTTTTGAATCCATAAACAAGTTTCATAAAACGCTCTCTCCGTTATAGTTCTGTTACAGCATCCTTTGGATATATACGCACTAGGTAACGGAGGTTTTCTTTGAAGTTATTTGTGGTATACAGCCGAAATATTAGAAGAAGAAATTGAATTTATGCTGCTGCACGCCCGAAACGCGATGAATCAGTGATAGCCCCTCGAAAACATGAAGATGCACAACTTTTCTCCAGTTCGTTACTGTTATTCGTTTCCAAATCATTTCGCGTGCAGAGTCGATCCCTACTTCATTTGATTTAAGATTCTGGTTTACTGTTACAAATACCTATTTTCCGTCTCATGAAGTGAAACATATCTTTGCTCCGAAAACCTTGCTACTATCCATTTCTGGTCTTTCCGGATTTCGAGTGTAATGTGGACCCACAAACTTTTAATGGTGATTCAAGCTCTGTCACAGTTTTGTAAATGCTTTTGCAATTTATCCCCTATACCTTGATATTCTCATCTGTTTGGGCTATTTCTTGAGGTCCGACATGGGAATTTTCATGCACCCTTCAGCAACGTGTTTCCTGATTGGATGGAGAGTCGTCTAATCATTAAAAAAAACGGCTTGTATGTATTCCACATAAATTCACTTCGTCTACACAATATAGTGGCTTGTTATCTACCAATGAGAACCTCCGTGAAACGTCCTTACTTCGTATCCAGGAAATTTCCTTTAATGAACCTTATTTGTCTGAAAGGGGATTAACGAAGGCTATCAGAATGATGATGATAGTTCAAAGGAAATTACCACAGAAAAGTCTAACACCAGGAATGGTGCACTAACGACAAATGAGTCACTCGAGAGAATTTACTTATTCAAGAGAAATTTAAAAACATAATGTGTCCCTCTACGTAACACTGATTATATTAAATTAACTACAACACGTACGCAGGAATTTAATCAGTCGTTTCTTATACTCATCATCCGCTGTTACGTTGTTCTGTAGGTTAAAATCAAATTTCACAGTGAATTTCAACGTGTAGCTGTAGACGGTCGTGTAAATGGAGCTTAAAAATACGTCTTACACAAAACTTCTTACTTACCACAACATAACACATTACTTGCCGTAAGAAATTCTTCGCTGGAAAAAGTTAAAAATCTTGTTATGCATCTCCAGGGTTACTCCTAGTCCTTACAAGTGATATGAAATGGAAATAGAGCATCACTCAATAGTTTTGTCAAAGCTGTCATGTGACCATCTAAAACAAACTATTTTTATAGCCGTACCATAGGTTTAATACATACAATACTTATATGTTGTACACAAAATCAAATACTGTCAGTTTAACGTGAAAGTAAATATTGGAAAGAGCTCATATTGCAGAGCAGTTAGGTATTTACAGTTGTTTGGCCCATTTTTTGTTCCATGTTACCAATTCACTATCTCTGCGTACGTAAGTCTGTTTTACTATCTTTAATGTTGGACGAACATATCTCTTTTCCAAAGCAAATAGCGACTTACAAAATTGTGTCAGGGGTAAATTTTCATCCCGTGCTTCAAACAGCAGCCAAGATGTACACTTTAAGAACTTTTCACTTAGTTCGAGAAATTTCCGATATAATTCACTAGGTTACATTTACAAATATGATTTTGATATTGAGTTTTCGTATGGTGAAGTATAATTGTAGTCTTCTTCATCACGTGTCCACAAGGAGTAATATTTCAGTCTTGAGAATTCTTTTATTGACAGTCTACGAACCATCTTAATACGCGTTCTTCACTCAGTAAAAGAATAATAAGAGAAAAGAGATGTGGTATTCTTGTTGATAGTCAGGGACAGTCTGAGGACGCATGGGACTCGTAATACTGATAAACCGCAGGGCGCCAATTCACAAACACAAACTCGTATTTAGGCACAAAGCAATTACAGACATTGGCTGCAGGTGGGCATTGATTTAAATCAACAGAGAAAGTTGAAAATTTGTACCGGTCGGGGTGTCTAACCCGGCTCTTCTGCTTAGGAGGCAGATGCTCTGACCACAACGCCATCCGAAGACAGTGATCATCGCAGGTGCTCGGACTATCCTAGCACGTCTCCCGTCAGACCCAAATCCTTATCTTAGCTACACACTAATAATGTAGTGTCCCTTGCCCATTATCCTCATTATTCGCGACATTACGCTGATTCCCATAAGAGCTGGGGCCTGGTATGCACCTGCAGTGAAGAGATCATTGGACGTCCTCTCCCTAATTATATGTATGTGGTGTCTGTCCTTTCGCACATGTACGAAAGAAGCGACGCCAAATATATAGAACTCATATTGTTTTAACGTATTGTTTTGAGGCCTACTTACTTGAAGGAAACGTCTAATGAGATTTTATTTAACTAACTTACTTGCCTTTTACAAATAATAAGGCTCTCGACCATCAAACTTAAATAAAATGTTTAGACCACCACTCACATCAACTATCTATACTCTGAAACTGAGGATGTGATCTGGGGGTTCTTACACTTGATTTCACACCGTGGGAAGAGTTAGGTAAGCACTGTTCTATGTTTCTACTATCACTCGAATTGTCGGCAAGAGGAAGTAACAGTGGCCAACCGTTTCATGTGATGACTTATACAAACTGTCCGCCGCGGTAGCTGAGTGGCCAGCGCGGCTGACTGCCATGCGGGGGACCCGGCTTCGATTCCCGGTTTTACCTCAGATTTTTCATCGGTGGAAGGGCTAGTACAGGGTGCACCCAGCCTCGTGAGGACAACTGAGGAGTTACTCGACCGATCAGTGACGCTTCCAAGGTCGAGAAACCCGACTGCGACCAGTAAAGAGATGTGCTGACCACATTGCCCTCCATGCCGCCTCCAATAACATCATTGGCAGAGGGCGACACGGCGGTCGGTCGAGGCCGATTGACTCGTCTATGGCCAGTATGCGGAACTACTACTTTTACTTACTTTATTTGTACAGTCTGTACTGAAATTAACTGCTGTTCACATTAAAAAGCAAAATGCGTTATATTATAAACATATAAAGTTTTAAGCTCTGAAAGGAACAAAATTTCACTACAGTTCATATGATTACGCTACATAGTAAAATGTTTCGAACCATCGAATCGGAGAGCCTAATACGTGCGCCTACCAGTGGAATCTGGAAGAGGGAAAGAACGCAGTGATGTATCTAAATGTAGGACATTAACATTAAAGTATGTATGTGCACTTTAGAGAAATGCGTTGAAACATGGCACACAAAGCTGTAAAGGCACACTGTGGATGAATATTAGATGAGGGAAAAGAACGTGAAACAGGAACCCAAAATCAATACTGAGTAAACTACATTGTCATCAACTTCAATTCAAACCAATTATGAATGTTCGTGTTTCGCATAGGAATCTACGTCACTTGGTGCGAGGATATATCAACAAATGATTTTTAGACGAGCTCTTTTAACAATGTTAAGTAAATAATCTCTGTCACTAATATTATGGTGCAAGTTTGTCGTATCTGCATAAAACTATTATGGCATTTTGTAATGTGTAAAATGCAGTAAAATAAGCTAAAATTACGTCCAATATATTCTACAAACGTTTGAAAATACATACAGTATTATGTCAATGACTCATTATTAGCGCTGCTGTACAGTCATGTGCACGTAATCCTACACGATAGTAATTTTCAGTTTAGTATTTGTAACGGTTAATTTTCTCTCGAAAAACTGGGCGCAGATCCGACGGGGCCTGTAACAGCGATGGGATAGTAACATGTGCTACATGGATAGCCTCTGTTAGTGATATGTTATCACATTCCCTAATGCCACATATTTATAATGTAGCCTAAGTCATTGTAGCATCTACAAACAGAGTAATTTGTTTATAAATTACCAGGGTTTATTTTTATACTTCATGTCTACATATTTATTTCTTAACATAGTCATTTTGGCGACGAACACATTTCTCCCAAAAGTTTGTTGATAGCGTCACTGTACAATGTTTGACTTCACTGAAGGAGTACAACCTCACCTCTGGCTGCACCACTTGGCCACCATCAAATTAAAGTCCTCGGAGATGTTCTTTAAGCGTTGGAAGTAGATGCACGTTGGATGCTGCCAAGTCGGGACTGTATGGAGGATGATCGATGACGGTGAACCCAAGGCGTCGGATTGTTGCAGACGTCGCAGCGTTCGTGTGTGGTATGGCATTGTCATGCTGAAGAAGGGGGTGCTTCACGTGTGGACGAACTCAGCGAATTCAATATTCGATTACAACACGCTGTTTCTCACACACCGATATACACTCCTGGAAAATGAAATAAGAACACCGTGAATTCATTGTCCCAGGAAGGGGAAACTTTATTGACACATTCCTGGGGTCAGATACATCACATGATCACACTGACAGAACCACAGGCACATAGACACAGGCAACAGAGCATGCACAATGTCGGCACTAGTACAGTGTATATCCACCTTTCGTAGCAATGCAGGCTGCTATTCGCCCATGGAGACGATCGTAGAGATGCTGGATGTAGTCCTGTGGAACGGCTTGCCATGCCATTTCCACCTGGCGCCTCAGTTGGACCAGCGTTCGTGTTGGACGTGCAGACCGCGTGAGACGACGCTTCATCCAGTCCCAAACATGCTCAATGGGGGACAGATCCGGAGATCTTGCTGGCCAGGGTAGTTGACTTACACCTTCTAGAGCACGTTGGGTGGCACGGGATACATGCGGACGTGCATTGTCCTGTTGGAACAGCAAGTTCCCTTGCCGGTCTAGGAATGGTAGAACGATGGGTTCGATGACGGTTTGGATGTACCGTGCACTATTCAGTGTCCCCTCGACGATCACCACTGGTGTACGGCCAGTGTAGGAGATCGCTCCCCACACCATGATGCCGGGTGTTGGCCCTGTGTGCCTCGGTCGTATGCAGTCCTGATTGTGGCGCTCACCTGCACGGCGCCAAACACGCATACGACCATCATTGGCACCAAGGCAGAAGCGACTCTCATCGCTGAAGACGACACGTCTCCATTCGTCCCTCTATTCACACCTGTCGCGACACCACTGGAGGCGGGCTGCACGATGTTGGGGCGTGAGCGGAAGACGGCCTAACGGTGTGCGGGACCGTAGCCCAGCTTCATGGAGACGGTTGCGAATGGTCCTCGCCGATACCCCAGGAGCAACAGTGTCCCTAATTTGCTGGGAAGTGGCGGTGCGGTCCCCTACGGCACTGCATAGGATCCTACGGTCTGGGCGTGCATCCGTGCGTCGCTGCGGTCCGGTCCCAGGTCGACGGGCACGTGCACCTTCCGCCGACCACTGGCGACAACATCGATGTACTGTGGAGACCTCACGCCCCACGTGTTGAGCAATTCGGCGGTACGTCCACCCGGCCTCCCGCATGCCCACTATACGCCCTCGCTCAAAGTCCGTCAACTGCACATACGGTTCACGTCCACGCTGTCGCGGCATGCTACCAGTGTTAAAGACTGCGATGGAGCTCCGTATGCCACAGCAAACTGGCTGACACTGACGGCGGCGTTGCACAAATGCTGCGCAGCTAGCGCCATTCGACGGCCAACACCGCTGTTCCTGGTGTGTCCGCTGTGCCGTGCGTGTGATCATTGCTTGTACAGCCCTCTCGCAGTGTCCGGAGCAAGTATGGTGGGTCTGACACACCGGTGTCAATGTGTTCTTTTTTCCATTTCCAGGAGTGTAGATACGTTACACACCGTGATGTTACACGCTACAATTCTGAGCTTCTAGCGGCAGAGGCCTGTAAACATGTAGAAGCGAAGACTAAAGATGTAGAATATTATTAACATTTGTTTTATTTAAAAAGAGTGAGAGTTTTCACATAAAAAAGTTGGAGGCGTTACTTTTCAGCGTGGTTTTGTACATAGCCGAACAGATTTTACCCGAACCTCAAATCGTTTTATGTTAAATGGAGCTTATGGTAATTGCATTTACGTTCCCACTATTGACACCAAATATATATTTCCTTCTTCGATAGCTCTATCTTCGTTATTTGATTCAAATATGTTTGTGTTTTACAGAGAACTGTAAAATTACGCTCATAGCGACGGGCTGCAGTGTTAAGACACAGGATTCATTTCGAGAGAACGACGAGTCAAATCGCCCTCCGACCATCCAAATATAGGTTTTTCGTAGTTTAAGTTAAACACTGGGACAGTTCCTTTGAAAAGGACACAGTCAATATCGTCCCCGTATAGAAAGGCAAGAGTACTTACCAAACGACACCTACGGTGGCGCAACTTTTCAAATTTCTTCATGCTGCGGTACATCTCCTCCCCGTCAATATCTCCTCCCCAGTCAATATCCTTCACCATCTTTCCCCAATCCGGATTTAGGCTCTGTCTGTAATGATCTCATCGTCGACTAAACGTTAAACCCTTCCTTTTTCTAAAATTATAAGGGTATAAGGCACTCTAACTCACCGCATGAAAACAACTCTAAAGTCACTTTATGGAAGCCTCATTCGGTGCTTTGCATTGATGTTTAGCGATCATATCATTACATTGTTGAAACCTGGTTGCTTATAAAACTACAGAAATATCTAGTGGACAATTTACTTAACGCAAATGCCACAACCGACAAATTCTCAGCCTCACAGAATACCAATCCTGTGTTTCTAGCGTTCTTGCCGCCTACTGGACACTCAGTACTAACAAAAGGAAACAAGGATTCCTACGTTACCTGGTGGATGAGAGGGTCAGACTCAAATCCCCGTTCAGCCAGACTCCTTTGAGATGTTCACATCGGAGCTCTGCGATGGATAACACTTAAACCTTATCGTCTTCCTAAACTCTATATCTTGCTCATTATGGAGGAATGTTGACTCAGTTTGCGAGGCGTGTGTGAATTGGAAGTTTCAGTACACGACATGTAAACAAAACATCACCGTCGTGGCGTGGATGTCAGCTGATAGTATATATTTATATATATACACACACACACACACAATATATATATCAAAAAAAGTTTTGCATCAATTCGTGTCCGAGAGTTCCGGAACCTGAACAGAAAATTGGAATAGAGATCAACATAAACATAATTTCCGCCCTTTTTATTGCTCATGAAAACCACACATTGCATGTTGTATCACCATACAGCGAGACCTTCAGAGGTGGTGGTCCAGATTGCTGTCTCTACACATCGGTACCTCTAATACCCAGTAGAACGCCCTCTTACATTGATGCATGCCTCTATTCGTAGTGGCATACTATCCACAAGTTTAATAATTTTTTTTTTCATAATGTAAGGCCACAGTCATAATATATTTCTTTAACGTCAGTACCGCCATTAGACTGTGTTTTAGTTGCAGTGTTACATTTACACGATCATGATTTCGGCTTTAAAGTGTTTTAATGTTATACAGTGCCTAAGATGGCATACTATCGTATGTATTTTAAATACGACAGTGTGCCATCTTAGGCACTGTATAGCATTAAAACACAACCATTTTTCCGAATGTGAGTCCACTCTCTCAATCACTGTGCAACATGGCTTGGAATCACCTTTGAGACGTTTGCATCCTGAACTGAAGCAGGAAACAGGAAGAGCCACCTGTGACTTCTTCCGTTTCATTACCTCAAAAAAAGACTCGGAAGGAAATAATTATCGTTTAAATAAGGGGTTACCACTTCTGCAAACTAATTTTATGCAGAATCGGAGACAAATTTAATTTCTAAGGGAGTGAAAACTTGTAAATGAAGCTGGAATAAACTCCACAGAGAGTATGTAGGTTCATCTTCGAAAAATTCAATGGCTACACACTACCGAGAAAGAAGAACAAAGAAAATAAAAGGGGTCGAAACGAGAGAGCCAGTCTGCGTTGGGCTCGAGAACTCAACTATGATACGTAGCTGTAGAAACTTATCACCATACATTGGGAACTGGTTGTCTCTCACTGCAGTACCAACGGATATTTCACAGAGAAGTTGGTGCATCATCTTTTATTGTGCTAGATTATACACTCGTAAAGTTTCTCCTTGTGGATTCGTTGTCGGAATGGAACTTGGGAATGATGGATACCGATTTATAGACGAAATTTTAGCGACTCTGAGTTTCTCTAGTACGTATTACAACAGCAAACGAGATTTGAGCGTTTATGAGAAAACACTTGGCTATACCACACGCACGCCATAAGGTAAAGTAAGCGTTGCACCTAATGCTATGCTACAGAAAGGCCTCCATTCGTCGCAGCAGTAACCAGACACTACTGCTTGTACTACAAATAACCTTATAGGTCGAGCAACCACAACTAAAAAACTTGTACATAATGGGAAGGACAATCAAACAATTTAAAACTGGAAAAGATAAAATAGTCTGTATTATAATTGAGTGAAAGTCCAACTCCGCAATAGCTGTTTATTGTGTTTTCGCTGCATGACGACCAGTTTCATACCCTGGAGGTATATCTTCGGGTTATATAAAACTAATACTTCATGTGCCACGAATTCCAAGGTACAGGTACACGTAAAAGCAGTCACTCCTTGGTAACACCTTGGGTGAAACGGCGTATAGGCATCCGATCCGAACCATGTATGATCACTAATACATCTCCAGAATACAGCCAAAAGACGGTCCCTAACAACACATGACAAATCAAGTATGATAGTGCAAAGCCATCGTTAACTGTATGTCTTTTAACTCTTTGTTTCTCCCGCCAATTTCATCAAGCTACTAAGTTAAACTAAAAGTAAGTATAACAACCCCTTTTGTTGCCTGAGAAATTAGTGTGATTACAGCCACCGAATAACAAATACAAATAATTACAAAAGGGTACAAGTGAGCGAAAACATGTACGAAAGACCTTGGTACAGGGGGTGGGTTTGAGATAGGGATAATAGAAAAATTGTGTGCACGAAAATTGCCAGTTCTTATTGCTGAATGAGAAAAGAACGCAGAAATATACATACAAGCACCAGTTTTCTCGTGTAATTGCATGTTGAGTGTACCTAGCTAGCTTATGGATCCATTCAGAAAAACGAAACTTTGATGAAACTCAAAACTTCGTGGTACCCTCGTCATGACATACGCAAATGCGGCCCTGCTTGTACAGCTTTACTGATATTCAAGTGCAGAGAATAGCTGCAGTAGCGGATGAACATTCTAACTACAGTCTGGTAGCTATGATCAGCTCTAAGGCAAAGACATCTCCCTATGCAGTACTAAAGTGTAGTCACGTCTCCCTGAAGACGTAGGATGAAGTCATGTGTTGTATGATGCCCTGAGGCAAAGTGTCTTTTCTCCTCTTCTCCACAAAATCTACTTGTTTCTGCCAGCGCCGAAAGCGCGTTAGCCAGTAGCGGTATACTTTCCGAGTTTCGAACAATGAACATTTTATTACAATTAAAACAATTTCGCTTCTCCTAATGAAAACGCTGTGATTAATGAAAACATTTCTCAATTTTCTCTTAGAGGGGATAGCAGACAGTAATTATCTCCCGCCGTATGTTGTTTTCACATTTCGTCCAATGGAAACAGCTGCACATGCACACTCAATAGAGTCTGACACCACTACGAAATTAACTGTCGTGAGCCAAGCATGGGCCTCCTTACAAAATTTAAACATCTGCACCTGCGGCTTGATCCAGTTCCCAACAGCTGTGCTCCACACTAAGTGCATCGTATTTTTCTCTTCCAGTCTCAGATCGTATCTTATCTAAGAGGTGTTATTTAAGCTCCTCGTATACTGAAAGTCTACAATATGCTGGGCACTCCTGGTCTGCCCCCCTTGTGGCGACCACCCGACGTCCTTTCATCTGCCGAAAATACAGGGTTATTACAAATGATTGAAGCGATTTCACAGCTCTACAATAACTTTATTATTTGAGATATTTTCAAAATGCTTTGCACACACGTAGAAAAACTCAAAAAGTTTTTTTAGGCATTCACAAATGTTGGATATGTGCCCCTTTAGTGATTCGGCAGACATCAAGCCGATAATCAAGTTCCTCCCACACTCGGCACAGCATGTCCCCATCAATGAGTTCGAAAGCATCGTTGATGCGAGCTCGCAGTTCTAGCACGTTTCTTGGTAGAGGAGGTTTAAACACTGAATCTTTCACATAACCCCACAGAAAGAAATCGCATGGGGTTAAGTCGGGAGAGCGTGGAGGCCATGACATGAATTGCTGATCATGATCTCCACCACGACCGATCCATCGGTTTTCCAATCTCCTGTTTAAGAAATGCCGAACATCATGATGGAAGTGCGGTGGAGCACCATCCTGTTGAAAGATGAAGTCGGCGCTGTCGGTCTCCAGTTGTGGCATGAGCCAATTTTCCGCGGGCTACGCGTGAAACTTGACCGCACGCGTTCAACCGTTTCTTCGCTCACTGCAGGCCGACCCGTTGATTTCCCCTTACAGAGGCATCCAGAAGCTTTAAACTGCGCATACCATCGCCGAATGGAGTTAGCAGTTGGTGGATCTTTGTTGAATTTCGTCCCGAAGTGTTGTTGCACTGTTATGACTGACTGATGTGAGTGCATTTCAAGCACGACATACGCTTTCTCGGCTCCTGTCGCCATTTTGTCTCACTGCGCTCTCGAGCGCTCTGACGGCAGAAACCTGAAGTGCGGCTTCAGCCGAACAAAACTTTATGAGTTTTTCTACGTATCTGTAGTGTGTCGTGACCATATGTCAATGAATGGAGCTACAGTGAATTTATGAAATCGCTTCAATCATTTGTAATAGCCCTGTAAGCATGTACCATACTGAATCCTCACATTAAGCAAAAAAATTTTTATCGTCTGTGCACCATGCTTCCCTCGTTGCTCTTCTGCATTATCACAGCCGACTAGCTATCCCAAGCTGCAGAAAAGCATTACAAGGACCCGTCACCGTACAGAATTAAAGGAAACTGTACTGCTTACATTTGCAATCATTGATGTTAGATTTAATTTTGTGCATACTTTCATGCAGCACAAATCATTTACATGGATTGGGTATCCTGATATGAAAAATGGTTTATTAAAAAGATTATGGAGCAGTTTTGGAAAAACTGTGTCGTAACACCGCCCCTTCTTCGGTTTTGAAATTGACACCAATGTTCTTGTGCTGGGACTTGCTGCAGCACAAGTGAAACAAAGAGATTTTCCTCTGCCTTGGTTGCCATCTTTTCATTTTGTTTTTGTGGGCATTGGGTTAACACGCTTCATGTCACACATTATGTTGTGGATTTGTGTTTCCTGTTACCAAGACAACAACTTAAATTCACATTCACACATAACCACAAGCCATCAAACAAGTACTCATATCAGCTGGCATGGGGATACACTTTTATTTGGATTATATGTAGCTGATGGAGCACCAGCTCACAAGGTCCTATTCACACTTACTGTTTGCTCTTACTCTAGTCGAGAGAAAAGGCTTTCCCTTAAGATTCTCATACACACAAAGATGGCTTGTTACTCAAATTCACTCATACTCCAAGTCGATTGAACATTTACTTATTAGAAATTCTCACTTACTACGTTATAATGGGAAATCATTCATACTTTTAGATATTAGATATTTTTGCTATCAACATTATTCATAATATAAAATACGTCTAAACACGTTTAAATAGTATCAATTTCACCTAAATGAATATCAAAAATATGACGTTGATTCCAAGACATTATAAAATTCGTCTGTAATATCATTTTTGTGTTTTAATGAAAAAATGTAAGTACAAGTTTATAAAACATTGTAATTGGTGTGGCATTTTAACTACATAAAACAAACATTGACATAATCAACATAGAAAACAAATATTTCCGCAATAAACAAACACACAATAAAATAATATGAGGTTACATAACTGTACAACTTGGAACACCACTGGGGGTGCCCTTTATAACATCTCCTCCTTTGGCTATTTTCTCATATTAAAACTGCAGTCTTATTGCAGTTCTAGTATAGAAGACTATCACCGCAATATTTCTAGTATAGTTCTG
Organism: Schistocerca cancellata; assembly: GCF_023864275.1. Lineage (NCBI taxonomy): Eukaryota > Metazoa > Arthropoda > Insecta > Orthoptera > Acrididae > Schistocerca > Schistocerca cancellata. The sequence continues at coordinate 808,523,176 of NC_064629.1, read as the reverse complement.
ATGAGCAGATGACATTACTTAACTTGAAGTTGGCTTTAGCTTCCAGGCGTAGTTTCCGCTATATTGTGTATTGTGTTGAACAGGGAACCTAGAAACGACAGAGAAGCTTCGTCCCCGCCGTAGCCCTCAGTGGTTCACAACCCCACAACAGGCTACAGCAGTCCACTCACCCCACCGCCGCCCCACGCCGAACCGAGGGTTATTGTGCGGTTCGGCCCCCAGTGGACCCCCCCCCCCCCCCCCCAGGAACGTCTCATACCAGACGAGTGTAACTCCAAATTCTTGTGTGGTAGAGTAATTATGGTGTACGCGTACGTGGAGGTAGTGCTTGCGCAGCAATCGCCGACATAGTGTATCAGGCGGAATAAGGGGAACCAGCCCGCATTCGCCGAGACAGATGGAAAACCGCCTTAAAAACCATCCACAGGCTGGCCAGCACATCAGATCGCGACCGTAATCCGCTGGGCGGATTCGTGCCAGGGACCGGCACACCTTCCCGTTCGGGAAGCAGCGCGTTAGACCGCGTGGCTAGCTGGGCGGGCTTTCCACTACATAGCCTTTTTGAAAATAAATGTGGTCGTAGGTGTTATTTCAAGTAAGACTGATCTTGATGTAAGCTCTTTTTATTTACACTTTTCGCAGTTGCAGAAACAGAAACCCAGAAACATTTTCATACACATTATGTTAGAGTATTCAAACAAAGATTTAATGTACAGTTTTTCATTGTTTTAGAGATTCATAGCAAACAGTGTCATAAAGTGAACATCGGAACGGCAGAATTAAAAGTGACCAAGTGCGCCTCTTGGACGTCATTTCACAGTATATATGTATTACATTTTATTCTTGACACATCCATAATATTTGGTGAATCAAATTACAGGTGTGAACATTTCTGCTTTCAGAAATATTCTGGAAATACAAGATATTCCTGTGAGCATGAGAATAAATCAGACGTTTTTTAAAAAATATGCCACGTCACACGTAATATACATTGGCAAATTAACCAAATGTAAGTGGCATCTCGTATAAATGATATTAGATTGATTTCATGAAACCAAAATAAAACAAGGTAATATTTTGTATTTTGTAGTGACATTTATAGCAAGACTAATTTTCGTAGCATAACCCAGAAGCATGTAAAATTTAACGATACGAAATGGACTAACTTTAAGCATGACAGAACTTTGTCAGAGTGCTAACACGTTGTGTAATAATGGAAAAACATGACTCAAGTACTACAGATCCGAAAATAGGTACAACACTATCTGAAAATAGAGTAGTATCGCTAGTTCCCATAATGTGAAAAGTCACTTACATTTGTTATAACCTCAAGATTATTCCATTAAATAGGCAGCTCACACGAACCTGTTTTTGAATGTCTTAGAATGAGCGTATAGGCCACTTGTTCCAATACATTTGTACTAAAACATACAAGCACTTACACACAAAGATTTAAATATGGTCCCTGAAAATGCATCAAATACAAACACAAAAATAATACTCTACACTGCTTTAGAGCAAACACACATTGTCCAACACGCGGATAGTCTTGACTGAAAGTTCGGCTCGAGAAATGACACGATTTTGTAAGAGTTGACGTTCGCAGAGTTTTACAGTTCATTTAGTGGTAGCACAACACGATTTTCAAGCTCAGATTAGGATTTCGTTCGGTTCATTTGTCTCTGTTTTGGTCGAAGGGGTGGGTAGTATCATTGTTCTTATCCATAGCCTGCTTGTAATAAACAATTTGATCACTCTTATGTCCACTCTTCTCAATCTCTGTCCTTCTATTGTTCGTGACAACAGTGACCAGTGTCGTAACTGGATTAGCGAACCATCAAGAACAGTCTTCATGATACTGAAGTGAATTGCCTAACAATGCGCATCCTCACCCACAAGCAACAGAAGTAAAATTGTTATCATCTGCTAAATCGACGTGAGCACACTTGCGTCAGTTATTAAACGTGTTAGTTGTACACCTTGGTAAAAGTTCAAGGTAAGTGTTACAATTGATATTCATTGTTTACTGATGTCTTTCCGTGGGCAATACTATGACGAGTTCCATTATACATTAGTGCAGACCCCACACAGAATCGCTGGTGTCCCAGATCGTCTCAAAGTCCCTCTGGTATTTACTGTTGTTGCAGCGGATAAGTTGACATCTCAAACATTTTCATAACTACAGTGATCAGTGTCCTAATTGCATAAGTGAGCCAACAAGAATAGACTGTATGGTGTTATTGTGAGCTGCCCAGTAATGTTCATCTTCACCCACAAGCTACAGGAGTAAAATTGTTATTATCTGCTAAATCGATGTGATCACACCCGTGTCGTATGTTTACATGTTATGTGTACACCAAGATAAGAGGTCAATGTAAGTGTTATACATGATATTAATTGTTTATTGATGTCGTGTCTCCATGTGTGGGCAACAAAGACGAGTTCCATTATAGATTAGTGCAGACTCCACACAGGATCGGTGGTGTCCCAGATCGACTCAATGACTCTCTGGTAGTAACTGGTTTGGCAGTGGATAAGCTTACCAAGATACTGCTGATGTTGCTCTTGTTCATTTGAAGAACGAAACCGGTCACAATCAAAAATACAAAGAGCGACTTGTGGCTGTTTTCGAAAACTTAGTGAATAAGTTGACACATCAAGCACTGTCTCTTGATCTTGCCTTCAGCTGTCAGCACGGATGGTCCAAAATAGATTACCAGAGGTGATTGTTGTATTGGAGGTTCAGGCAGTTGACTACTGGGCAGTGTTGGCAGGTAAAATTCCCAATTGCAAGCCTCTGTGACGCCTAATATTGGTTCTGTGTGGCCAGCCACAAAGCGGCGGTTTACCATATGCCGTCAAGGGTGAACTTCTTTGACGGCTGTGTCCCACAGCCGGTGATTAAAAGAGCACTTCCAGGTAAAACAGAGCTCGGGCTCTTCGTGTGCCCGGGGCTGACGGTAGACCAAGGTCCCCTACACTCGTCAGATGGTCCATCATCTCACTCGTGCCCTGCTGCCCGTGTCGTATGTTTGTCCTTGAACAGCATTACATAATAACATATTAGGAATAAAAGATATAAATGTCACTAAATAACCATATATATGTTGCGTCTTCGACCAATTGAAATTCGTAAAATATAACGTGAATTCAACATTGACCGGTGCTTTAAACTACACAAAACATTAAACGTTGGTTCTTTGACCAAATTAAATGAATACAATCTACAATGAGGTGACACAAGCCATGGGATAGCGACATGCACATATACAGATGGTGGCAGTACCGCGTACACAAGATATAAAGAGGTAATTTGTATTCAGATGACTCACGTGAAGACGTTTCCGAAGTGATTATGGCCGCAAGACGAGAATTAACAGATTTTGAAAGGGGAATGGTAGTTGGGGCTAGACACATGGGACATTCCATTTCGGAAATCGTTGGGGAATTCAATTTTACAAGACTCACAGTGTCAAGAGCGTGCCGAGAATACCAAATCTGAGGCACTATCTCTGACCATGTACAACGCAATGGCCGACAGCCTTCACTTAACGACCGTGAGCAGTGGCGTTTGAGTAAAGTTGTCAGTGCTGACAGACAAGCAACACTGTGTCAAATAACAGCTGAAATCAATGTGAGACGTGCGACTAACGTATCCGTTAGGACAGTGGGGCGAAATTTGGCATTAATGAGCTATGGTAGCAGACGATCGACGCGAGTGCCTTTTCTAACAGCACAACATAGCCTGCAGCGTCTCTCCTGGATTCGTGACCATATCGATTGGACCCTAGACGACTTGAAAACCGTCTCCTGGTCAGATGAGACTCGATTTCAGTTGGTAAGAGCTAATGGTAGGATTAGAGCGTAGCGCAGACCCACGAAGCCATAGACCCAAGTTGTCAACATGGCACTGTCAAGCTGGTGGTCGCTCCATAATGGTGTGGGCTGCGTTTACATAGAATATACAGTGTCCTGTGGTCAAATTGAACCTATCATTGACTGGAAATGGTTATGTTCATCTAGTTGGAGACCATTTGCAGCCATTGATGGACTTCATGTTCCCGAATAATGCTGGAAATTTTATGGATAATAATACGCCGTGTCACCAGACCACATATGTTGACGATTGGTTTGAAGAACATCTGGATAGGTCTCGAGTTCGAGTCTCGGTCCGGCACGCAGTTTTAATCTGCCAGGAAGTTTCATATGAGCGCACACTCCGCTGCAGAGTGAAAATCTCATTCTGCAAACACCGAGCGAGGTGGCGCAGTGGTTAGCACACTGGACTCGCATTCGGGAGGACGACGGTTCAATCCCGTCTCCAGCCATCCTGATTTAGGTTTTCCGTGATTTCCCTAAATCGTTTCAGGCAAATGCCGCGATGGTTCCTTTGAAAGGGCACGGCCGATTTCCTTCCCAATCCTTCCTTAACCCGAGCTTGCGCTCCGTCTCTAATGACCTCGTTGTCGACGGGACGTTAAACACTAACCACCACCACCATCATTCTGCAAACATCCCTCATACTGTGGCTAATCCATGTCTCCTTAATATCCTTTCTTTCAGGAGTGCTAGTTTTGAAAGGTTCGCAGGAGAGCTTCTGTAAAATTTCTAAGGTAAGAGACGAGGTACTGACAGAAGTAAAGCTGTGAGGACGGGGCATGAGTCGTGCTTGGGTAGTTCAGTTGGTAGAGCACTTGCCCACGAAGGCAAAGGTCCCGAGTTCGAGTCTCGGTCCGGCACACAGTTTTAATCTGCCAAGAAGTTTCAGCATTCTGGATAGTTCGAGCGAATGATTTGGTCACCTAGATCGCCTGACATGGCTCCCATCAAAAATTTGTAGGACTTAAAAATGGTTCAAATGGCTCTGAGCACTATGGGACTTAACATCTGAGTTCATCAGTCCCCTAGAACTTAGAACTACTTAAACCCAACTAACCTAAGGACATCACACACATCCACGCCCGAGGCAGGATTCGAACCTGCGACCGCAGCGGTCGCGCAGTTCCAGACTGAAGCGCCTAGAACCGCTCGACCGGCTATGGGACTTAATCGAGAGGACAGTTTGTGCTCAAAATCCTGCACTGGCAACACTTGCGCAGTTATGTACGGCAGCAGAAGCAGCGTGGCTTAATACACTCCTGGAAATGGAAAAAAAAACACATTGACACCAGTGTGTCAGACCCACCATACTTGCTCCGGACACTGCGAGAGGGCTGTACAAGCAATGATCACACGCACGGCACAGCGGACACACCAGGAACCGCAGTGTTGGCCGTTGAATGGCGCTAGCTGCGCAGCATTTGTGCACCGCCGCCGTCAGTGTCAGCCAGTTTGCCGTGGCATACGGAGCTCCATCGCAGTCTTTAACACTGGTAGCATGCCGCGACAGCGTGGACGTGAACCGTATGTGCAGTTGACGGACTTTGAGCGAGGGCGTATAGTGGGCATGCGGGAGGCCGGGTGGACGTACCGCCGAATTGCTCAACACGTGGGGCGTGAGGTCTCCACAGTACATCGATGTTGTCGCCAGTGGTCGGCGGAAGGTGCACGTGCCCGTCGACCTGGGACCGGACCGCAGCGACGCACGGATGCACGCCAAGACCGTAGGATCCTACGCAGTGCCGTAGGGGACCGCACCGCCACTTCCCAGCAAATTAAGGACACTGTTGCTCCTGGGGTATCGGCGAGGACCATTCGCAACCGTCTCCATGAAGCTGGGCTACGGTCCCGCACAGCGTTAGGCCGTCTTCCGTTCACGCCCCAACATCGTGCAGCCCGCCTCCAGTGGTGTCGCGACAGGCGTGAATGGAGGGACGAATGGAGACGTGTCGTCTTCAGCGATGAGAGTCGCTTCTGCCTTGGTGCCAATGATGGTCGTATGCGTGTTTGGCGCCGTGCAGGTGAGCGCCACAATCAGGACTGCATACGACCGAGGCACACAGGGCCAACACCCGGCATCATGGTGTGGGGAGCGATCTCCTACACTGGCCGTACACCACTGGTGATCGTCGAGGGGACACTGAATAGTGCACGGTACATCCAAACCGTCATCGAACCCATCGTTCTACCATTCCTAGACCGGCAAGGGAACTTGCTGTTCCAACAGGACAATGCACGTCCGCATGTATCCCGTGCCACCCAACGTGCTCTAGAAGGTGTAAGTCAACTACCCTGGCCAGCAAGATCTCCGGATCTGTCCCCCATTGAGCATGTTTGGGACTGGATGAAGCGTCGTCTCACGCGGTCTGCACGTCCAGCACGAACGCTGGTCCAACTGAGGCGCCAGATGGAAATGGCATGGCAAGCCGTTCCACAGGACTACATCCAGCATCTCTACGACCGTCTCCATGGGAGAATAGCAGCCTGCATTGCTGCGAAAGGTGGATATACACTGTACTAGTGCCGACATTGTGCATGCTCTGTTGCCTGTGTCTATGTGCCTGTGGTTCTGTCAGTGTGATCATGTGATGTATCTGACCCCAGGAATGTGTCAATAAAGTTTCCCCTTCCTGGGACAATGAATTCACGGTGTTCTTATTTCAATTTCCAGGAGTGTACTTCTGCAGGGGACTTCCAACGACTTGTTGAGCCCATGCCACGTTGAGTTGCAGCACTACTCCGGGCAAAACGACGTCTGACCCGATGTTAGCATGTATCCCATGACTTTTTTCACCTCAACGTAATATGAGATAGCCTTGAATCAGATGTCCACCACACTATGTTAGACATTTGTTCCTCGATCAACTGAATTATATACTAACATTTTTCCTAAAGTTACCCTCAAACATCAACAGAGTGGTGCATATTAAACATTATAATTTATTCTCCTACTGGAAATATTTCATGTACACGAAATATATACGCTGATGAGCCAAAGAAACTGGTACACCTACCTATTATCGTGTATGGTCCCCGAGAGCACGCGGAAGTGCCGCAACACAACGTGGCATTGACTCGATTAATGTTTGAAGTAGTGCTGGAGGGAATTGACACCATGAATCCTGCAGGGCCGCCCATAAATCCGTAAGAGTACGAGGGGTGCAGATCTCTTTTTGAACAGCATGATGCAAGGCATCCCAGATATGCTCGATAATGTTCATGTCTGGGGAGTTTGGTGACCAGTGGAAGTGTTTAAACTCAGAATAGTACTCCTGGAGCCACTCTGTTGCTATTCTGGACCTGTGGGTTGTCGCATTGTCCTTCTGGAATTGTCCAAGTTCGTCCGAATGCACAATGGACATGAATGGACGCAGGTGGTCAGACAGGATGCTTTCCTACGTGTCATCTGTCAGAGTCGTATCTACACGTATCAGGGAACCAATATCACTCCGACTACACACGCCCCACACCATTACAGAGCCTCCACCAGCTTTTACAGTCCCCTGATTGACACGCAGGGTCCATGGATTCATGAGGTTGTCTTCATACCCGTACATGTCCATCCACCCAACACAATTTGAAACGTTGTTGTTGTTTGTAAAACATCCACATAGTCAAATCGTTAGTAATACACGAACCATTTTCAGGAGTACTATGTAATTTACTAACGACAATAGCCGATATGCTCTTAATTTATGACGAGTGTCACCAAAATGCTTAAAGACCAACAAAATTCTATGCAGAAGGACACCCTGCCCAAGTCGACCCAGTTTTATCAATACCATTAAAAGATTTCTTAAGACTGGAAGTTTTGCCACGAGAAAACCTATACAAAGGCAGATTGATATCAACAAAGCTGCTGAAGTTGCGGAAGCTGCTCCAATAAACCCATGTGCCAGTTTTCGTCAAATACAAAGAGAGATTGGGATCAGCCAAAAAAGTGTTCTGCGCGCTCTTCATGGACATGAACAACACTCATTCCTTATTTCTGTACATCAAGAGCTACATGGCAATGATTTTCAACATCGTTTTGAATACTGTCAGTGCGTTCTCCAGCATGATAATGATTCTACATCTGCATCCATACTCTATAAACGACGGTGAAATGGATGGTAAAAGGTACTTTCCATTGCACCAGTTACTAGAGATTCTTTCAGTTCTATTCACGTATGGGACGCAGGAAGAATGATGGTTTAAATGCCTCTGTGTGAGCCCTAATTAGTCCAATCTCATCCTCAAGATCCCTATGGGAGCGACACGTAATGGATTGTAGTATTCCAAGATCATTTAAAGTTGGTTCTTGAAACTACCTAAATATATCTTCCCAAGATAGACTTGCACTAGACGACCGGTCTACCCGACGGGAGGTCGTAGCCACACGACATTTACAATTTCTTTTTTTTTTTTTTTTGTCTATCTTGAAGTGTCTGCCAGTTCAGTTTCTTCAAAATCTCTGTGACACTCTCCCATGGGTCAAACGAACGTGTGGCCATTCGTGCTACCCGTCACTGTGTACTAGGACTATTGATAAAAACCGATATATCGATATTTTCCCAAAGATATACAGGGTGGTCCATTGATAGTGACACAGGGCCAAATATCTCACGAAATAAGCCTCAAACGAAAAAACTACAAAGAACGAAAGTCGTCTATATAGCTTGAAGGGGGAAACCAGATGGCGCTATGGTTCGCCCGCTAAATGGCGCTGCCATAGGTCAAACGGATATCAACTGCGTTTATTAAAAATAGGATCCCCCATTTTTATTACATATTCGTGTAGTACGTAAAGAAATATGTATGTTTTAGTTGGACCACTTTTTTCGCTTTTTGATAGATGGCGCTGTAATAGTCACAAACGTATAAGTACGTGGTATCACGTAACATTCCGCCAGTGCGGACGGTATTTGCTTAGTGATACATTACCCGTGTTAAAATGGAGCGTTTGCCAATTGCGGAAAAGGTCGATGTCGTGTTGAAGTATGGCTATTGTGATCAAAATACCCAACGGTCGTGTGTTATGGATGCTGCTCGGTATCCTGGACGACATCATCCAAGAGTCCGGACCGTTCGCCGGATAGTTACGTTATTTAAGGAAACAGGAAGTGTTCAGCCACATGTGAAACGTCAACCACGACCTGCAACAAATGATGATGCCCAAGTAGGCGTTTTAGCTGCTGTCGCAGCTAATCCGCACATCAGTAGCAGACAAATTGCGCGAGCATCGGGAATCTCAAAAACGTCGGTGTTGAGAATGCTACATCAACATCTATTGCACCCGTACCATATTTCTATGCACCAGGAATTGCATGGCGACGACTTTGAAAGTCGTGAACAGTTCAGCCGCAGGGCACAAGAGAAATTACGATGACAGATTTTTTGCACGCGTTCTATTTAGGACGAAGCGTCATTCACCAACAGCGGTAACGTAAACAGGCATAATATACACTATTGGGCAACGGAAAATCTACGATGGCTGCGACAAGTGGAACATCAGCGACCTTGGCGGGTTAATGCATGGTGCGGCATTATGGGAGAAAGGATAATTGGCCCCCTTTTTATCGATGGCAATCTAAATGGTGCAATGTATGCTGATTTCCTACATAATGTTCTACCGATGTTACTACAAGACGTTTCACTGCATGACAGAATGGCGATGTACTTCCAACATGATGGATGTCCGGCATATAGCTCGCGTGCGGTTGAAGCGGTATTGAATAGCATATTTCATGACAAGTGGATTCGTCGTCGAAGCACCATACCATGGTCCGCACGTTCGCCGGATCTGACGTCCCCGGATTTCTTTCTGTGGGGAACGTTGAAGGATATTTGAATCGTGATCCATCGACAACGCCTGACAACATGCGTCAGCGCATTGTCAATGCATGTGCCAACATTACGCAAGGCGAACTACTCGCTATTGAGAGGAATGTCGTTACACTTATTGCCAAATGCATTGAGATTGACGGACATCATTTTGAGCATTTATTGCATTAATGTGGTATTTACAGGTAATCACGCTGTAACAGCATGCGTTCTCAGAAACGATAAGTTCACAAAGGTACATGTATCACATTGGAACAACCGAAATAAAATGTTCAAACGTACCTACGTTCTGTATTTTAATTTAAAAAAACTACCTGTTACCAACTGTTCGTCTCAAATTGTGAGCCATATGTTTGTGACTATTACAGCGCCATCTATCACAAAGCGAAAAAAGTGGTCCAACTAAAACATTCATATTTCTTTACGTACTACACGAATATGTAATAAAAAATGGGGGTTCCTATTTTTAAAAAACGCTCAGCGCCATCTAGCGGGCCAACCATAGCGCCATCTGGTTTCCCCCTTCAAGTTAGACAAGTTGCATTCTTTGTAGTTTTTTCGTTTGACGCTTATTTCGAGAGATATTTGGCCCGGTCACGATCAATGGATCACCCTGTATATTGGAGTCGTTCTCTCTTCCGATATATTGATACATCGATGTAAAAGTGGCAATATCGAGTGCCGATATTTTTATTTTTCATATTTCTTTCATAATTTTCGGAATATATTTGAAGTTGTTCTTTTGAAATTGCAGTAGGACATAATTTTACTTTCAGTCTGTGAAGGAGTCTTACTACTTTTTGAGCTTTCATCACATCCAATCTTTCTCCTTGACTCGCTGAAGCAAGTATATGTGGCACATAAGGAGAACACTGATTACACAGAGGGGGCGGCGGTGTGAGTGGAAAAATAATATTTCAGATGTGAAGAAACAGCACACCAGTTGCGTTAAAAAAGATTGATCGTTGCGTTGGGCGGAGTCGTGTGAGTGGAAAAGCTGACGGAGTCTGCGCTCGGCGCTACCAGTAGAAACTGCAACGTTTAGTTTCACCACACAGTTTCGACACTACAATTGCTAGGTCGCTGGCGTTTGCAGAAATGGAAAAAAAAAAAAAAAAACAGGAAGTCGACATGAAGTGTTCCAGACAAATCCGATATGTGACGAAACAAAACGATGAACCCATTGGACAACTTTTTGTGTCACTTACATGCAGTTACCATTCTTAGCAAAGTGGCTATCGCCAAGTGTGAACACGCATCGTTTTCCTTTCAATTCGTGCTCTACGGGGGATAGGCAGACTGCTACCTTCTTCATTTACAGAATATCTAAAATAAATCAATACTTAAATATACAGATCTAAAACTGCCAGTATATTTATAATGTGCAGCCGATATTTTTATTGGCAGGCACGTTGATACTTTTTTTGCCGATATATCGATACTTTTTTCGATGTAGCGACAGCCTAATGATTTTTTTTAAATATATAAATATTGGATTCCCAATATTTTTAAAAATATCAACACTCCTACAGTGTTCATTCAATGTCCCCTGTTTGTCCTACCCTCTAAGGGGTCCTGCACACTTGAGCAATGTACTGGGATGTATTGTAAGAGTGATCTATAAGCTATCTTCGTTGTAGATTGATTGCATTTCCATAGTATTCTACCAGTAAATCGATGCGTGCCATATGCGTTAACTACCACTGAGCCTATGTGATCTTTCCATCTCACACTCCTTCAGAGTGTCATACCCAAGAATTTGTACGGTTTGACCAATTTCAGCTGTGACTCGTTAATAACATAGTCCCAGGACACAACTTTTTTGTTTTCTGAAATGCACAATTTTACTTTTTTGAGCGTTTAAAGCAAGTTGTCAATATTTGCACCATTTTAAAATATTATCAAGATCTCACTGAATATTTTTTTCTGACAGTACTTCACTATAGGTGAACCATTCATCTGTGAGAAGTCTGAGGTTACTAGTAACATTGTCTGCAAGGTCAAAAATATACAATGCAAACAGTAAAGGTCCCAACACATTTCCCTGGGACACACCCAGAGTTACTTCTACACCTGTCGATGACTCTCCATCAAAGTTAACTTATTGCATCCTCCCTATCAAGAAATCCACATCCAATAAAAAATGTCACTTGTTGTCTCGTACAGTCGTACTTTCGGTAGTAGGGTGGGTGTGGTACTGAGTCGCAGGCGAAATAGAGGAATACTCCATCTACCTGACTGCCTTGAACCATGGCTTTCTGGATTTTAGGATCTCATGTCAGAAAAGTGCGAGTTGGGTTTCACACGATCTGAGTTGTCGGAATCTCTGCTGGTTGGAATGGAGGAGGTAATTCTGTTCTAGATACCTCATTATGTTTGAGTTAAGAATATGTCGTAAGATTCTACAATAAACGGCTGTCAAGCATACTGCACAGAAGTTTTCTACATCACTTCTGCTACCCTTCTTGTAGACGGGTGTAACCTTTACTGTCATCGAAATACTGGACCAAGTTTTTGGTTCGAGGGATCTAGAGTAGAAAATAATTAAAATAGAGGCTAACCTAGCCACGAATTCATCATAGAATCTGATACTGATTCCATCAGACCCTGGCGCTTTCTTCAATTTTATCAATTTCAGCTGTTTCTCAACACCACCGACACATCTACATCATACTCCGCTAGCCACCTTATGGTGTGTCCAAGGGTACTTCTGGTACCACTAACAGACCCCTAGTACCATGTTCCACTCGCAAATGGCGCCTGGGAAGAATGGTTATCGGTAAGCCTCTGTATCTGCTCTAATTTATGGAATTTTCTCGTCGAGGTCATTCCGCAGGATATATGTGAGAGGAAGCAATATGTTTTCCGGCTCTTCAAGGAAAGTACTCTCTCGAAATTTCAATAGTAAATTTCTCTGTGATGCACAACGCCTCTCTTGTAGAGTCTTCTCCTGGTGTTTGTTGAGCATCTCTGTAATGCTTTCGAGACTAAATGAACCAGTGACGAAACGCGCCACTCACGGTTCGATCTTCTCTATCTCTTCTATCAGTCCTACATGGTAAGCATCCCAGACTGATGAACAATACTCAAGAATGGGTCTAACATGCGCCTCGTAGGCCATCCCCCTCGTAGATGAGTTACATTTCCTTAAGATACTTCCTGTGAAACTCAGTATGTCATATGCTTTTCCCTACTATTTGTTTTATGTGGCCATTTCACTCCGGATTGTCGTCCCTAGATAGTTTACAGCAAATACTGTTTCCATCAATTTGTCAGCAATAGTGTAGTTGTACAATAATGCATTCTTTTTCTGTGTATGCACAATATGTTACACTTATTTACGCTCGAAGCCGACTACCAGAGCCTACACCATTCATCAGTCCTATGCAGATCCTTCTACAAATCGATACTGTCTTCTTGCGTTGCTATATCCTCATAGTCAACACCATCATCTGCAAACGGTCTTAAAGAGCTTCCATCGCATTCTACTAGATCAGTTATATACATTGTAAACAGTAATGGTCCTATCACACTTCCTTGGGGTACTCCGGAAATTACCTTTACATCTGACGATTTTGTTCCATTAAGAGCGACGCGTTGAGTTCTATTTGCAAAGAAGTCTTGAATCGAGTCGTGAATCTGGCCGGATAGTCGGTAACTTCGTATTTTTTTCACTAAACGGCAGTACGGGACGGTGTCAAATGCCTTCCTGGAGACAAGGAACATGGCAGCAACCTGAGCGCCATCGTCTAAAGCTCTATTGATTTCATAGAGGAACAGGGCGAGCTCAGTCTCGCAAGATCTCTGTTTACAGAAATCATGTTGATTTTTATAGAAGAGGTTTCCGTTCTCCAAAAATGTTATATTTCTTGATCTTAAAATATGTTCCAAATTTCTGCTACAGATTGACGTCAACGGTATAGGCCTATAAATTATGTGCATCTGCCCTGCTATCCTTCTTGAAAACGGGAATGACCTGTTCTTTTTTCCAGTTGACAGGTAGCCTTCGTTCTTCCAGAGAACTACTATAAACTGTTGCTACAAGGAGAGCAAGTTCTTTCACATAATCTCTGGAGAATCTTGTAGGGATCTCATCTGGTCCTGATGGCTTTCCACTACTAATCGAATATAGCTAATTTTCTATTCCGCTATCGGCTATCTCAATGTGTGCCATTTCGACGTTCGTACGATGACTGAAAGGAGGAACTCTGTTACGATCTTCTGCGTTGAAACAATTTCGAAAGACGGAATTCAGTGTCATCTTTGTTATCATCCGTTTCGGTGCCAGTATGGTGCTTGAGTGAATGATTAGATGTTTTCTCTGATTTTACATAAGACCAAAACCTCTTTGGGTTTCTAGTCAGGTCGGTTGACAAAATTTTACTTTCAAAGTCATTGAGCGCTTCTCTCATTGAGCTCCTTACATTTATTGATATCTATATCACTTATCTTTGCAGCGATACGAGAGTTAAATTGAACCAATACCCCTGGAGTTTCGGTAGTAAAGGAACATCTGAAAATCGAGTTCAGCATACCTGTTTTTGCGATGCCACCCTCAATTTTAGTCCGTGTCTCGTCCATGAGTCTCTGAACACTAATTTTAGTGTCGCTAATAGCCTTTACATATGACCAGAATTTCTTTGGTTTTGTGAGAGATCCTTTGATAATATTCTGCTAAAGCAGTCGAAGGCTTCACGTATTGCACTCTTGATAGCCAAACTAGTTTCATTCAGCTCTCCTTTCTCTAGCCCTACACTTTGTTTTATATCTACTATGCTGTCCTTTGTTTCTTTAGAAGTTTCTGCACAGAGACTGAATATCATAAAGGCTCCCTCCCATCATGAATGGTTCTACTAGTTAAATGTCTAACAAGTGCATGGTCAACTATTTTTCTAAACTTGAGCCGCGTTCTTCTACTTGTTCCTCTCCAGAGTTAAATGTTTCGAGTTCCTTACTGACATGCGACACTACTTCCCCTTTACCTAGGTTGTAGGAAACATAAACTACTCTACATGTTTTAGTTACCATTTGTTCCTTTGTAATAATTGTTTCTAAAACTGTCTCATAGCCAATGATACCAGTATTTATCTCGATGTCCTCAAAGTGATCATGTCTGCCATGTGCTGTTAGTTCCATCACGGATGGGCTTCTGAACAATCTGTTGTAGGTAGTTTTCAGAGAGCACATTTAGTAATGTTTCGCCAAACGGCTTGTCACGCCAACTACCTACGAAACTGTAATTTTCACAGTTGATAGTTGGATCATCAAAGTCTACTCCAATGATGACAGTGTTATATGCGATTTCAGTCTTTCTCGGCGAATGCCACTGATGAATTCTTCTCGGGTTATCAGCCGAGTGGTGGGTACGAAACTCATTGAAATGTTGCGACAAGACGACGCCACCACTCGGCTGATAACCCGAGAAGAATTCATCGCCGATGACAGTGTTGTTGTAGTCTTCATTTCAAAGACTTGTTTGATGCAGCTCTCCATGCTGCTTTATCCAGTGCAAGCCTCTTTAACTCTGCAACCTACATCCTGTCGGCCTCCGTAACACAGCGGTTGCGTTATCGCCTACCCCGCAAGGGGGCCTGGGTTCGATTCCCGGCAGGGGACTGAGTGTTGTGTGTCCTTCATCAGCATTGTCATCAGCATCGACACGTAAGTCGCAGAAGTGGCGTCAACTAAAAAGACTTGCAATATGGCGGCCAAACCCTGAAAGGCGATATTCCGGCCAATAATTGCCATACGATCATTTCATTTCAACCTACATCCTTCTGAATCTGTTTACTGTATTCATCTCTTGGTCTCCCCCTACGATTTTTACCCCCCCCCCCCCCCACACACACTTTCTTCCAATACTACATTGTTGATCCCTTGATGTCTCAGAATGTGTCTCATCAACCAATCCATTCTTCTAGTCAGGTTGTGTCACATATTTCTTTTTTCCTCAGTTCTACTTAGTGCATCCTCATTAGTTACATGATCTACTCCCCTACTCTTCAGAATCCTTCTGTACCAACACATATCAAAGGCTTCTATTCTCTTCTTGACTAAACTGTTTATCATCCATTTTTCATTTCCATACAAATACTTCATACAAATACTTTCATACAAATACTTTCAGAAAGTCTGCCTAACACTTGAATCTACATCTGATGTTAACAAATTTCTCTTCTTCAGAAACACTTTTCTTGCAATCGTCAGTCTACATTTTATATCCTCTCTACTTTGACTATCATCATTTATTCTGTTGCCCAAATAACGAAACTCATCTACTACTTTTAGTGTCTCGTTTCCTAATCTAATTCCCTCAGCATCACGTGATTTAATTCGACTACATTCCATTATCCTTGTTTTGCTTCTGTTGATGTCCATCTTATATCTGTCTTTCAAGATTGTCCGTTCCATTCTCCCACTCTTCCAAGACCTTTGCTGCCTCTGACAGAATTACATTATCACAGGTAAATCTCAAAGTTTTTTTTCTTCTCCATGAATTCCTGCTCTCAATATTTGTTGCTCAGTGCTCAATGTGCAGACTTAATAACATTGGTGATAAGCTACAGTTCGGTCTCACTACCTTTTCAACTCGCTTTCATGCCCCTTGACTCTTATAACTTCCGCCTGGTTACTGTACAAACTGTAAATAGCCTTTCGCTCCCCTGTTTTTTTCCCCCGCTACCTTCAGAATTTCGAAGCAAGTACTCAAGTCAACATTTTCAAAATCTATAAACGAAGGTTTGCCTTTCCTTAACTTATCTTCCAAGGTAGGTTTTAGTGCCAATATTGCCTTGCGTGTTCCTACATTTCTCCAGAAAACAAACGATTTCCTAAAGGTTGGCTTCCACCAGTTTTTCCATTCTGCTATAAGGCGTTTGTGTTAGTATTTTGCAGCCATGACTTACTGAACCGATAGGTCGGCAGTGATGACAGTATTATTTGGGAGTTTACGTACCAGTAAACCGAGTTTTTCATTAACATCTGGAGCTGAATCTGGTAGCCAGTAGAGGGATCTGATTATAGGTTTATCCCTATCTTTGCTCCCGAGTCTCGCCCAGACAATATCACATGAATTTTCGGATTCTGTTTCAGTGCATTTGAGTCTCCTGAGTTTCTTGTGTACTTTCACACATACATCGTCTCCATTTACCATTAGCCTAACGTTAAGACATTCGCTTAAACTGGTTTTAACCAGCTTTCTGTACCTAGTTTAATGTGAGCCCCAGAGCTATTTAGGAGCACTGGGGCATTGTTGTGAATGGTTCAGCAGTTAATCATTAGGATTTTGGTACTCTCACCCATAGTGGTATTTATTTGGATCTTATACTGACGTAGAGGAGCACCTCCTGTAAAAAAAAATAATTGTGTGCACCTTACACACACTTAGCTACCTGGATGGCAGCCTCTGATTCGTGGTTGTGGATGAATCATTTTTTATTGATGAGGCGACATTCACAAATTAATGTAAATTTGAGAAAGATGCACCATTTGTGAATGGAAAACCTATGTTGGCTTCGTCGGATGTTCAATCAACATCACTGAGGCATAGTCAGACAGCATGTGACTGGCCCTTATTTTGTGGATGGCACATTGGACAGGGAAAAGCACACACATGTTTTTAGATAACTAATTTATCTCACTTTTTAGAAAATCTGACCCTGAGAACTCATCAGATGATATGGCGCAAGCATGATTGATAACCTGTCCATAATTCTGCAGTAGTAAGAGATGAATAGACTGCTTTCTTCCCAACCAGTGTGTGGGAAGAAACAGTCCTATTCAGAGGCATCCACCATGATCACAGAACCTGTCACTGATAGATTTCTTCCTCTCAGGCCACATAAAGCATTTGAACTACAAGGAGGCTCCAACAACTGCAGAGGACATGGGAGAGCGAGTTACTGCTGCATGTAAAGCGATTACTCCAGATATGTTGATAGAAGTAACTTCGTCAGTGATTTAGCGTGCAAGAATGAATAGTGATGCAAATGGTTCTCACTTTGAATACACTACTGGCATTTAGAAATAAACGCCTACAGAAATGTGACAGCAAATATTGTTTTTGCAGTTGTTTGGTCATCATCTTTGACTCATCCATTTAATGAATTATTTTAAAGTAAGAGTTTTACTGGTGCACTAATGACACAGCATATGAAAAAAAACAGAAACATAATTTTAATTTATTTTGAAATTATAAATTTCACACTGCAAATTCTAATAACTTCGTTACTAACAAACATTCCTTTGTGAATATCATCTCACATATGTTTGATTATTTTTTCAACACTGTGTAAGGCAAAAAAGTTGACTGACTTGTATTTATGTCATTGGAGTGACCTTTCAGCAGTATAAAAATTTCTTTGATACAAAACACGTTTAAACCTTTGTAAAATTCAATCCACACGCATAAAATTGTGTCTTAAAACAGCAGGGCAACTTTCCTTGCAAAGCGATGTACACTTCCAGCTGACAGGCCATTCAGCAGCTGCAACAACAGCACAAAAATCTTTGTGTTCAGTATACTTTTACTCTATGACTTTCTGCTAGCTCTATAAAAAAGTTATATCACTGAATGTGTCTCATCGAAGTATGCTATTCTGGCAGCAAAAAATGGCATATTTCTATTAAAAATGATGCTTGTATCACATTTATTAATGGACTTGTGAGAATGCAAATCTGTTTGTTCCATGGGTCCCTGGTCCCACTGTTCAGCTAAATGAAAACAGATTACAGATATCTTTAATATGTCAAAAGGAATTTGAAGTGAAAACGATAAGCTGTATTCTTTTAGGTCTTTTCACATTTTTGTTCTCCAATGAATGGGGCTTTGGCTCAGAATAACATGTTGGCTTCAGAGCAGGAAGATTAACTATAGACCATGTATTTTGTTTTTAATAAATACCTGAAGAAAACATTCGAAATCAGCCTCTTTACTAAGTATTATAGATGCAGAAAAATCGTATGATAATACACCTTTGTATGGTTTGTGGAAAGCTATCATATAAAATTAATCTTATGATAAATAAAGCAGCTCAAGATTTAAAGCTACAGAGAGATAATGTGAGAGCTGCAACCTGTCACCGACTTTATAAAACGTATGTTGTAGTCAAAACCAGTTTTTAGTTAGACTACATTTTCTCTAATTAAAACTATGTTATACTGAATGCCTTCATTACAATTAGAATTTCCTAGTTATAATTAGAATTTACTGTTATACATACTTGAATTTTTCATAAAATTAGTTTTAACTCTGAAGATTGGATAAAACTAGTTTTAGCCAGAGAAGCTTGTTTGGAGGAAATAATTCAAGAAAAAGCAATAAAGTTTTGACTGGGATTAAAAAAACATTTGGGTTGTTTAGTATGGTATAATCATGCACTAAATGAATATTTTCAAAGAACTCCATGGATATGTTGACAGTATTAATTAAAAAGGCCACACAAATATTAATAACCTTGAATCCATTTAATACTCTCTACTGTTTCTGTGAGGTTTTTTAACTGATTGTGCTCCTTCAGTTTCATCCACAAATTTACCATAAGTTTTTAATGTCGTCACATTGTAGTGGTTTTCTTTTTTATGTTCACCAATTTGTAATGTTCTTTTTTAAAATTCTTCTTTCCATTGCATTTCTTGATTTAGATCTGTCATGAGAAATACATATGAGTTAATCTATATGTGCTTAGCTGAATACTAACTGTGTGCACAGGTGAGTATCATGTGACCGACTCAACCAGCTAGAGTCAGAAAATGCTGCTCAGTTGATCAGACTTAGCCTTGTTTAAGCTAAATGAACCTTGACCTGGGTCAAAACAAATCTGAGTAATTTTGTCAAAACACATTTTGTTTAGTTAAAACCAGTTTTGACTGGCATTTATTTTGCACCACCAGTAAATTCTAGTTGCAACAATGGTAGGCTATTTAGTATACTCTAGTTTTAACTAGTAAGTACATGTTCTAACTGAAAACGGGTTTTCACAGTAACACATATACAGGGAAATCGTTGGAAAATTAGAAGGAATCCAAATAAATGACAATACTGCATATTCACTACTGTTTGTGCTCAATGATACACAGTGTAGGCTCAGCTCTATTCAGTTATTATAAAACCTAAATCATTTTTCGTTTTGAGACATCTTTCCTCTCTTGTGGAAGAACACTCAATGTAAAAATTGTCCATGTCCTCATGGAACATTTACAGTGTGTCACGAAAAAAAGGCCAAATATTAAAGACTCCACAAAGGCAGAAGCACAAGATTCAGTACGCCTGCATTGAGAGCCTGTTGAAAATAGGTTGATTTCCAATGTTAGCAGACGACGACATAATTCTTCCCACTACTTTCAACGTCAAAACTTTCCTCTGGAGAAAGCTTGACCTTGACATCCTGTTCCATCGCTTCCCATTCCGTTGATAGCGTATGTAAACGCCACTGTTTGAAATTCATTGACGAAAGTTCCGATTTACCGTTATATCTCATTCTGTTTTGTTCCGTCCCGTCAAGTATGAATCAACGTTTTTTCACAATGTGTCCTTACCCTGCGGTCGGAAGAAGCAAATCACACAGTTATAACTGAAATTTAAAGCTTTTCTAAAAGTAAGTGGTATTACAACTCTCCCATTACATTTAGTCAGTGTGTTGCCTTATATTTAGAATATAAATGTAAAATTTGTGTAAGTCTATTGACACATGTGTAACATATAAATAACTAACAATGGACAATAGCAAAAATGACAGTAGTGCACCCCGTCCTTCATAACACAATGGGTTTTCTTCATATTATTAATATCAGACTCTTTAGCCCATTGAAGTGCACTAAATTATCTCGATTTTTAGCTTTATTTTATGATTTTTTTAAAATTAGTATTACATTTTCGTACTTCATCTCTCTGTTTATTTTACCTACATTTTCCTGCCTACTTTCTGAGAAATAAAAGAGATGACATTTTATTAAATAAGTGACGTCATAATTTAAGTTCTTTTCCACGCTGTCATACACATATGCTAAAGAATTCAGCCCCCCTTTGGATCACCCAACGATACGTGTTTACGATCTTTGCCGTCGAAACATTTCTGTATGTTTCGTCTTGTACTGCGAAGTTCTTTGGTGTGTACTTGGGAAGTTTTGTTTGTTTACAACCGAAGAAAACATTCTCCCAAACATGCCGACTTATGAAATGCCATTATTAATTAAAACACTTAGTCGGGTAAGAACTTTATTGCTTAGATAAGGAAACGTAAAACTGTTGAAATGACAGTGTTGATCTGCAAATCACGGAACTACTGTAATTTGTAGTATAATGTAATTTGTGTAAGCCAGTCTTTTTCATGGTAGAAAAGCCTCTGTAAAGTATAATCAACCGCATCAAACAACAGTCATTCTTTCTGATCGTTATAATTGCTCTGGTTGTCGCTCTAGCCACATTTTCAGGGTATGATTAAGAGAGATGAGACAAAAAACTAGACACCGGTAACATTCTGGCTTTTGGCTATGTTGTTTAGAAGTTTGATATTAATGTCAAATATGAATGGATCGTAATGCTATAGATACAATACAGAATGTGGACAACCATTAAGTGTAAAATTAGCAGTTCAGTATGTTTCTGAGTGACGTAATCTCATTCAGACCACTTTCATTTTGCCCTTACCTGCATTTCTCGCCCATAGACATTGCCAGATCACTCTGAAATGATAAATATCCGTAACATCAATAGCGTATCATAAAATTACTGTAGAACTACTAAGGAGGAAGTAGTGTGACACAGAAGCTGAGCCATTTTGCTGTAATACATTTCACAAGATGAGCTGACAAAAGGATCAATAGTGATTTCATTTTATTTTCTGCCTGCAATATAATCCTTTGTGTCTCAAGTGTGTAACTTGTCTTTGTGTGTGCACGAATCACAGAGATTGTTGCTGAGCCTTACAGGCAAGCCTTGTAACACCGACAGTGCAAAATCTCTTGGAAACTTTCAATTGGAAGGTTAGTCAGCATGTTGGGAAAGAGAAGGTGAACAGTGTTAAAAAAATGTTTCATGAAGGCGAAGGAGGCATAAAAATGTGAAAAAGAAAGTCAGATGTATGAGATTTGTTTATAGTATGGCATTATTGGCTCAAATTGAAATGACATTTAGTAGAAATTGGAGAAGAAATTTGTCTGAAGGCAAGTTTTTAAAAAGATTAATGTGTTGGGAAAAAGATAAGTGTGAGAATTTGTTTGTAATGCAGAATAATGAGTAACAAACATGCAAAGAAGTAATAAAGGCACTGTAATTGCAGAGACCTTTTAATCTAGAAAATAAAATATTCTGTGGAGCAATGAATAAGCAGACAAGATAAAGTAGCTTGTATTATAATATGGTGCTAAAATGTAACAACTGTAAAAATATCAAGAGCAATTGTTTTGAGGCCTTTGCAGTATGGACCCAGAGGAGAAGTAGCTGGAAATACAAATTAAGACATAAGTGTAAATGTGGAAAGGAATTTACTAAGGACCACCAAGGCTGAGAAAATAAATTATTCAATTATAACAGACTGCATAATGAACAGTGCTCATGAAGAATTTGTGAATTAATGAAAAAAAAATAAAGATCTGATTGTGTGTCCTGTCTGTGTGACGAAACACTAAAAGATTTATACAAGGAATAGGACAGACTGCTACTCACCATAAAGGTGACCTGTTGAGTTGCAAACAGACACCAAAAAAAGACTGATACACATGCAGCTTTCAGCCAAGTGTGTGTGTGTGTGTGTGTATCAATGTTTTCATTGCACCTGTCTACAACTCAACTCATCATCTTTACACTGAGTAGCAATTTGTCCTGTTCCGTATATTGTTATTCCAACCTGGAGTTTCCATTGTTTGACACTCTAAGATTTGAAAGTCTTCAGATATTGATACAGCCTATTAAAAAATGTTTAAGAAAGAAGAGGCAAGATTTCTGTTATCACAATTTTTCCCTTGTTTCATTCTTATTTTTTCTCAGCACAGCTATTGTCACTGACAAATATCAAATAATTTGTATTAAATATTTGGATAGTTATGGTAGACTGCTGTGTTCTTGTGCTGTGCTTCTCACTCTGAGGCACTACTTTTGGATATTAAATGTATTGTTCTTCATTTCAGCCAGAAACATTTGTTGTACTGAAACGTGCAAGTCAAACAATATTTGATAAAGGTGGTGTCATACGAAAGATTGAAAATCTTGGGACACGCCAGTTACCTTTCAAAATTAGAAAGCATGGTCTTGTTGAGAAAAAAGCCAGGTAATGTTATTTTTCCATTTTTCATCCTGACTGTTACTGTAAACTAAATGCTTTATATTGAGAATTTCTGTGCTGCCTCATACTTCTACACGAGGTGTATTTTAAAATTTTTGTATGTGGTTCATAACAGAGTCTGTCATATGATAACTGACAAATGTACTTTTGGCATAAACAATTTGTAGGAAGCAAAATTTGTAACTAAACTTTATGTCCAAACACTTTCCACTCTGACTTTTTTGCTGTAACATCTCAATAGTATCCAAAGAAGCTGTGAACTTCGCTGTCGCATGTTTCATACACATTTCTCTGTGTACTTAAAAGCTTCATTGGCATTTTATTTTATATAAACTTTCTCCAGTGTTAGAGGTATCATAGCACGCCACATTAATGATTTTGTCTAGACTGAGCTGTAGGAGAAACCAGTGTCTAGGTTAGGTTGGCATGTGACAGTTTTGTTAATGTCAGAAGGCAAAGCTTGCTTTCGAGTTTGTGAACCTACAGTTGTCGATGTGAACAGACTAATCTGTAGTGCAGCCAGTGCCCCGTATTAGCTTGAAAGCAGGTAATTTGGTTTACATTATTCACTGTGGTGTTGTGTGCAGAGTCCTGCGATGTTATATCAAAAGACCTAGGTTGTTATGTTAAGTAGTTAATATGTCTCCTCTCATGATCAAAATGAAAACAAATTGTTACATCATTGGTTGCACGAATCAGCTGTTACAACATTGTTACTCGCAACAGACATTACCAACATACACTTCAAGCTGAGAATATGGATGGTACCATATAAAGTATTACAATTTTCTCTTTACCACACAGATAATCGGTGCAGAGAAGTTGATGTTGAGCTTCTTTCTTCTCAGGGCAACCAGTAATAATGGCTGTGATGATCCATCCACTGTTATGCAATTGCCCTTACTCTGGGAGTGTTTTATAGTACTCACCTGATGACAGAATTTGGTGATTATTTGGTTCTTAGGTCAGGAATATGATTCATACCTTTTGAGTGTTGCTTTACAGTATTAACCAAAGTGTAAATACTTTTGAATTAAAGGGCTTGTAGAATGTAAATACTTTTGGATTAAAGGACATGCAACATTCTTGTTTGCCCTGTCATAGTTTTTATGTTTTTTCTCACATCCAATTAGGTGAGAGCTTCCTGGTTCCACTTTTCAGCATTAAGCAGGTATCGCACTACCAGAGAACAAATAAATGAAATTCATAACTTTCACCTATTAGCGTGTGTAAGCTTTCCTCCTCCTCCTCCTCCTCCTCCTCCTCCTCTCAGAAGATGTAGAAATCAATAATGACTAAGTTTGGGAAGGAATGCTGTCAGCGTCTCTAGCACTCAAATGTTGAAACAACATGTGATGGCAACAATTTACCTAAAGTTTTACCTACCTGGTATTCACCTGCCTGGTATTCACCAATTTTGTGTTCCAACTGTTCTTGTGTTCTCTCAAGTAAGCACACTGAGAAAATTTTGATTGCCATTTCTGGGGCAGTGGATAGATAAGTGCACATTTCCTGTTGTCAGGAAGTTATTCTGTTTGTCAGATGGTTGTGATTGTTATGTAAGTACCTGTAACGATTTTCTTCCAAAGTTTTATAGTAGTTCTGCAATGATGCTGTCTCCACCAGATATCCTATTGTTTCTTCATTTAGTTATATGTTTGTGGATCTCATCATGTGTTAGTTGGGTCAACAGAAGCGTCTGATCCCACGCGTCGGCTTTGACCTCTGACGTAAGGGTGTTGTCGTGTGTGACGTCATGACAGCGCGGAGTTTGGTTTGTGAGTGTGACGTGTTTGTAGATGTCGTTGTGTTGTGGTTTGTTGTGCTCTCTGGTGGTATGTTCAGGGTCTTCGTTTGTGTGGTGTTATGGGCTCAGTTTTCTTTTGCTCATTATCCAGAATTATTCGAGTGTCGGCTGTGTTTGTAGTGGAATTCGTTTCAGTGAGATAACGATTTTGTGTGAAGGTTAATTTAATGTTGTTCGCTGTATATTGTGTGGTAATTTTAGTAAAATTAATTGGTTGTTGTTTTTGTTCAGGAATGGATATGACTGATGAAATTAACAGTGCGCAGGTCAAGGGAAGTGTTCGATCTCAATGTGTGGCTATGTATGATGATATTGGTATCAGGAGATGTGTTTGAGCTATATAGGCCAAGGGAAGTGTTTGATCCTAATTTATGGGATCGGGAGCTGCTGTTGAGCTATATAGGTCAAGGGAAGTGTCCGATTCCACATATTGTATTTAGTGGTATTTGGGGAGTTTTGTGATGTTGGTTTTTTTCGTTGTTTTGTGTGGTTTTGTATTGGGGATGGGTGTCTAAATTTGTTTATATTTAGTTTGCCCCCACCTAAAAACACCCCATTTCCCGCACTTGTCCCGTTGGTGTCATTAGGCTTTTTGTGGAAAGTGTGTGTGTTTGTTTTTCGATGTATTTTCGTCCTCATAATGTGTACGTACTGACTTTATATGTGCCATATTGGAATGGTCGTTTCCGCCATACTTGTGACGTCATGGGTCAAGGCAGACGGGTGGGATTGGACACTTCCGTATTTCCTGTTAGTGGGAGTGATTCTGGGTGAGTGGAGATGCGGTCCTGCATTGTGAATATTGTTTCAGGTTCAGGAGAGTTAAGGACATCAGAGAAATGATGTACCTGCTCCTGACAGTATTCTTGATTAGTTAATGCGAGGTTTCCATCTTGTTTTCTGAAGCGTGAGTTTTGAGATGTATACCCTCAGACCTCCCTTGTTAAAGTTGTGTAGAATTTTCTCACATTGTGTTTGCAGAAGTTTTCTTCAATAGCATCCAGTTGTTCCTTCATATACTTTCTCTTGGTTTGCCTAATGAGTTTTGCAGCCTGTTCTCTGTACTCGTTAAAATGATATACGCTTTCAGGAGATTTTTTATTGTTGTATTCTGGGAAGGCTTGTTTGCATCTTTCTAGTGCATTTTCACATTCTGAGTACCATCATGGATATTTAGTGTTCTTTTTCCATGGTGTCTGTTGTTTTGCATTTTGTGTGATCTTTCTATAGAATTCTTCCCATGTGTGGTTGTTGTATTTTCCATTCCTGCTTTATGTTGGATTTTATGATCTTTTTTTGTGTCTAACTTCATTATGTGTGTTCATTTCTGAAGGATTTTCTTTGGTTTGAATTTGATTTTGATTCAAGTTAGGTAGTGGTTTGAATCAACATTCACACCTCTGTGAATTTGAATGTCATGGCTCTCTTTCTTGACTGGGTATGAAATTGTTACATGGTCTATTGGGAATCCTCACAAACACAGTGTGTCTCTCCTAAGAGTCACCTGACACATCTCCTCTGGTGTCTCACACATATTCAAAATTTTGTTTTTACAACATGTAGCTGCAGTCAGCCCAAACAAGTATTCTCATCATGTCTTTCATGCACCACCCAGCATTGATGGAAAGTGTCAGTTTGTTCCTCATTGCAAACAAAATTATATTTACTCATAAAGTGGAATTTTATATGCCCATTCAACAGAGCAGTCTCAAAGTAGTCTAGTGTGATATCCGTTTTACTGGTATGAATTAACAGGACAGTAAAATGCAGAATGACGAATACTCCTGCAGTGACAAGCACAGCCCTGACCCACACTCACTGCTACCACCATGTAGAAATGCGCTACTCAATCTCTGCAGGAGTACTGATTATTCTTTGTGTTTTACTGTTCCTATTAATACACATCAGTAGAACAGTTATTGCACTAGACTAACCTGGTAGTGCTCTGTTGAATGAGCATGTAAAATGCTGATTTAGAAATCATTTTGTTTGAAACGGGGAACACACACACACACATTCTGTCAACTTTGAGTGTCGTATGAAAGACATGATGAGTAGAATTTGTCTGTGCTGACACCAGCTGCATGTTGCAAAAATGAAATTGTAGTATCTGACAAAACACCAGAGAAAATACACCAAAAAACTCATAGGAGAAACACCCAGTATATATAGAAAAGTCATGCACCAATGATGTACTGGTGTAATACATAAAAGAATTGTAATTGTGAATGAAAAGTACAATGTGTTGTGTGTGTTCTACAGTATTAATTTATTTTGTTAATTGCTTCTCAGATTACAGAGGCCATCATCAAATTTTAACTGACTGCTGTTGTGAGAAATAGTACAATATTCATGACCAACATTGAAAAAGATGTTACACATGAAGAGTGAGGTACATAACACAGAGTAAATTTAATCTTTGGCAGTGCAGTGGTAATACAGTTAAAAATATAAAAGTTAAAGGGAACAAATCAGAAAAACATTAACATTAAACTCAAAAACTAATATAAAAAATATCACTTGACCTACATTGCTATAACATAGTCCATGATGTCAAGAAACCACAGCTCATTTCAAAAATTAGTGTTGAAGACTTAGCTTGACCTGTGTGCACAGAGCATACTGCACAGTACAGAAAAACCTATTATTCGCTGTATTGATCGCCATAAAAAATCTGACTTAACTAAAATGTCTAGAACAAATTCCACGATACCAAAAAACTAAAATTGCAGATCAAAGTATTTTCTTAAAGCTAACTTGACTGCTAGAATAAAATCCACTATACCCTCCAGTCCTAATTTAACATTATTAACTGTAACTAATAATAGAACTCACAAATTCATAAAAATTCCATTTACATCCAGTTCGATATACACTGAAAACACAGTCATGCACATAAATGAAACACACATACCATACTTAATTAAAAAAAATTACACTGGACAAATTTTTTCATTGGTGGCCATAAATCACCCACTGTGGCGTGCGATGATCTAGTAGTGAATTTCCTCACTACATCCATAACTAATAACAGATTCTAAGCAAAAATTAGATCTCTGACCATTAACAACATGCTAAACTAACAGTTCCAAAGCCAAAACCAAATCTGTGCCTAGTAACTACCCACACTTCAGTAAGTCATTAACAAAGCTCAAAAATCACAATTTCAGTATGAAGCAGAGAAATATTATACAATGCTTGGCAAACAACTTGCCACCTCTCCAACACACTGGTAGCACTCGAAAGCAACTTCGATAAATCGGCATTCTACTCTAGAAGATGCCACCACATACAGCAAAATGTTCTCTTCAAACCATCCATTTCAAATATGCTGGATGACCATGATTTCACATAACACAGCACATTTAAAAATCGAGGCCAGTGACCAGTGCTGCAT
This sequence comes from Schistocerca cancellata, assembly GCF_023864275.1. Lineage (NCBI taxonomy): Eukaryota > Metazoa > Arthropoda > Insecta > Orthoptera > Acrididae > Schistocerca > Schistocerca cancellata. Next base: position 808,494,990 of record NC_064629.1, on the reverse strand, counting down.
ATTTCAGTTGACTCAATAAAATTAGTACTTCACAAGAACACTGAAGGATAGCTCGAAGAGTTATTACATATAGAAGGTGATACAGAAACAGAGCAAAATATAGAATTGACAATTGTAACAACAGAATATGTGTGGACAATCACAATAAAATAAATTTAGTACTTGACAAGAGTATTAAAGAGTAGCTTGAACATGTATTACACGTGGGAAGTGATACAGAACCTGGAATCGTTAGTTATAAAAACACAATATATGGAGCACATAGGCATTGATAATAACATAAATAAAAAATACAGGGAAATGGAAGGATGGAAAGGAACAGACAGCGTGGGAAACATTGGAAAATTGTGAGAATTAAGTTAAGTTTAGAAGAGGGGGATGTATTGGAGCTGTGTTTGGTCATCTGATATTAAATCAGGACTGTGGACAAGATATTTTTGATTTCCAGGAATTCAGACATACTCAGTATTTGTCCATTGCTAAGTGGAGGACATGGGACTGTGGCTGTTAGCTGTGGCCCTCAGCCAGTACATGCTTAGAAAATATAGAATCATAATTCTGCAATATCCAGCTCTGTCCATGATCTACCAACCTAATTACTATGACTCTGCCTCATTGACCAATAAAAAACTTACCACAATCAATTGTATATACGCCACTCTTGGCTAGTAGTTGGGTCTTATCTTCACTACTGAAAATAAACTGTGATGTGGTGTCCTATATTTGCTGAATTTCAGTGTATTGGCTAGACTGGGTGACCCCCTTCCCAGATATGGGATTGTATATTACTTCTTGCAAAAGTGGAAGAAACAGCATTGGGCACATAGAGGAGGAGTATAATTTTTGTAAGAAAAAGTACCATAACAGCTGTATCTTGAGAATGTCTTTATTCTATCATACGACTAGTTTTGGCAGCACATTGCAGCCATCCTCAGGCCCCACCACTACCAAAAAAGTATCTGATTTCCTTGGCACATTTACTGTGGAATCCTTTTTGATTTTTGTTTCCTATACAAGATGTGGTGAGGTATGGGATTGTACTCCACACTCTGCAGGCATTGGGAGGAACAACAGACGGTGCATAGAGGAGGGGTATAATTGCCAGTGTTTATTTCCTATGCAAAGCTTGGTCAATCAGGGCAGGTTTACAGCCTTCGGTTGAGGCAATAAATTTTATTGTGTCTAATTCTGCTTTGAAATCTTCTTTGGACAGGGAAGGATAAGAGACAGTGCGCTGTTGAATAGAAAGTGCATGTTTGAGTGTAACTGGGTGTTGTGAGCAAGAAGGTATTGCCATGTCTGTAGCTGTAGTGTTTCCAAAGATTTTGAAACAATGTGTTTTTGTACAGATGGCAGTAGTTAGATCTAGGAAGTTTTTATGCTAAGCGAGTCTGTGTGTCAGTCTCAAGTCATCCACTTCCACAGGCTTAACATCAGACCAGTACATCATCTCTGTCAGAATATCAACACAGTCTTTTACTGGTATGTTGGAAAATAAACGGTAGGCATTAAATGATACTAATTTAGCACTGTGTGAGATGTATGAATGTTTTATTTTATTTACAAGATCCACAAAGTTTCAAAAACTATGCTTTGATTTGAATTTGATGTTATGTTTTATCATAGTGTCCAATTTACTTGCCAGTTTGTGAAATGGAGCTGTGTATGAGGATACAATTGGATGAATGGGTACACCCTGCTTATGCAGTTTCAGATGCCCATATAGTCTACGAGGCACTCAGTTCATGTAGTTAATAGCTTTGCTTCAAAATCAGAAAATACACTTCTATAAGAATCCCGGTAATCCATCAAATGGGACTGCAGCTGGACACATAGTACTTGAATAATGATGAGAAAACCAACGGCTGCATTTGGATCTAATGTTATTTATTCTTTTTAAAGCATGCTACCAGTTTCGACACCACATGGTGTCATCTTCAGGCCCCGAACGTAACCTACCATCCACAACCGTTTTCATGTACAATGAATAGAGGCGTATGCCAAAAGTAACTGGATTTCGTATCTTCTGTGGCAACAACAGTCTCAACATGCTCAGACAACAATACTTCTGTAGGAATGACTATGATCTGTTATTTCCCCAGTTTTGTCATTCAGCTGTTAAGAACTACATTTGGCACACTTTATCTTACATGTAACAAAACCATATCATTGGGATGGTTAATTTAAGAACAGTCGTATGTTCTGAAGCTTCATGGCATGTTAAAACTGTGTGCCAGACTGAGGCTCAAACCTAGAACTTTGTCTTTTTGGAGCATTGCTGCTGAAAGGCAAGGTTCTGGGTTCAGGTCCTAGTCCACCACAGTTTTAATCTGCCAGAAAGTTTCAAAATAATGCACATTCCACTGCAGGGTGAAAGATTCATCATGAAACCATATAGGCCTTGCATCTCTCACATAAAAGTACATGTGTTTTGTATTATTATCAATTGTAGTCATGTAGTCAGTAAGTAATTAACTGCAGATTTTTTTATGTGTTGTGTTGATTATGTTGAAACATCATATCTAGAAGTTTTCTTGATTGCTTTTAGAGGTAATTATAGAGTGAGTACAGTGCCAGCTATCCTGTTGTAATTTATTGATTGTTCCTTTGAAATCACTATGTGTTTTATGGACAAAAAATTTCTTTCAGTTTGATTGGAAGACCACGCTTTTCCATGTAGCTTTATGATTTTTACTTTGTCATTTTTTCAGTTACTTTTTGATTGAGTTTGACACTTCACCAAAAACAATAGACTACTTGATTGACGAATTTCACAGAGATGTAGATGTCCTGCGTTCCAGGATTTACAGGTCACATGAAAAAGAAGAGTTTGAGTGCACATTTGAAGAGGAGTGCCTGCCTGCAGCATACAGGTAATCATGTTTTATAAATAATTCCTCTGAAATTATTTGTGATAAATATTATACATAAGCCTATCTCCTCATGTTGGGCAGATCATTGTCTCCAATAAGAACAGAACAAATAAACAATGTTAATGGTGGTGCAACCTGATTTAAATTTTGTGTGTATTCCCTATGTCATTTGAAGCATATGCTGAGACATTTCTGTAGAAAAGACTACGATCTGTTATTTCCCCAGTTTTGTCATACAGCTGTTAAGATGCATTGCACACCTTTGCAAATACGTTACTATAGTAACCAGAATTTGACACAACCAGAAGGCACTGGCCGACTGACCGAGGGAGTCAAGGGTGATTCGCTAAAAACCACGGAAAGAAAACAGTGATGGAGGAACAACGAAGACAACACAATAGAATGACAAGTCTGGAGAGCGAACTGAATTGAGAGCCTAGACATAGAAATATCAGGAACCAACCAAGAGTGCAGTTGGAATCCGACTGAGTTCTGGGCCCCTGCACTGCTAGTTTTATAGCATGGCCACAAGTGCCAATAGGTTGGGTTGTGGGACATGGCCTGTGCCTAGCACTGAGGTGGCGACAGCAGCACTCACAAATATAAGGAGCAGTGTCTGCGGCTGTCATCTGTGTCCATGCATTCCAGGGAGGAGGGCTGAGGCTTTTGAACTCATTGGGACTGGATACCAGGATTCCCCTCCTCCCCCCTCCCCCAAAAATTGATGCATTTGAAGCGTCGTGGACAAAGTTTTGGAAGGTGAACCACTGGCACGGTTGGCGTCCTGATGGAGGAGCCTGCCGGCTGCAAGAAGGAACACAGGATGTCAGACAATGTGCTTGGGAATGGCGATGTGGGAGATGACTGTTGCATGGATGGGTGCTATAGTGAGGTCTCAACCTCCATACCCGCATCCACGGGAACCACTGATGGTGGCCTGGAGCACAAATTGCACCCGTGTGCTTGAGGGATTGGCAAAAGGGTATTCCAATTCTGAGTGACCCACTGATGGTGGCACAGTCAGTTGGTAGGGAAGGAGTTGATTGGTGTGCCAACAGTCCAAACCCCTCAGAGTATCAGCTGTCATAAGGCACCGCCATGGATGGCCACCACTGTAGCTGGCATCCACAAAGGTTTTGTTCCATGTGAACACACCCAAACAGCTGAACCTGGGGGGTATCATTCAGCTTGTCAGATCTGGGATTCTGAGGGCTGTCGTGCCTAGGTGCTGAGAAACATTGTTAGTGCTGCTGCGGTGCTGGGTGTGCCCAATGCTGTCAACTTTTGTTGTTTAAATGTACACACCACCCTCTCCACTTCACCATTGAAGAATGGGTGAAAAGGTGGGCTAAACAAGTATTTAATTTCATTGACATTGCAGAACTGTTCAAGGCCATCACCATGAATTAGGGTCCGTTGTCAGACAAAAGAGTGTGGCGAAGCCCTTTGATGACGAGAATCCAGGTAAGTGCATTGAGTGCGGTGGTCCTAGTGATGGATGCCATGCTAACCACATAAGGGTATATGGAATAAGCACCACGGCAATGAGCCACATAGAGAGAATGGGACCAGCTAAGCCCAGGTGAATGCAGCCCCAGGGTCAATGGGGAGTGGGGCAGGGCGAAAAAGACTGAAGTGGAGTAATGTAGTTGGCATGACAACACGGTGAATATCTGCTTCCTCATCCAGCTGCATAATATCGAAGACAGCGGACAAACAATGACAAAGGTGAGCCCAGACCCAGAGTTCTGGCTCAGTAGATTTGGAAAAATAAGTGGGCCACCCATGTAACACATAGTGCACAACAAACCATAGGATAGGGTCACAGAGCATGTCTGCGGCAATGTGAGTAGCAGTAATGGAAATCCCATCCAAGGTGCATTGTCATTTTGTATCAATGTGGAAACAGAAGATTCCCTGTTGGTCAAACACCGGCTCTGGCCCTGAGGGTAGATGAGAGAGCGTATCTGCATTTGCATGTTGCACAGTTGGCTTGTACTTAAAGGTGTAATTGTAAGAACTAAGGAAAAAAGCCCAGCACTGGAGCCTTTGAGCTATCTGCTCTTGAGGCTGAGAGTGTGGCCCAAAGAGCGCTACCAATGGTTTGTGGCCAGTAATGGGGATAAACTTTGTCCCAAAGAGGTACACATGGAGTTTCTTAATGGCATAGATGATTGCCAAAGCCTCTGCCTCGATCTGTGAGTAGTTTCTGGCATCAATGTCTTCGACGTGTAGGTGATGGGTTGCTCAGTACCATCTCCATTACAATGCCCCAGCACCGCAAATGCCATATGGGGAATCGTCAACAGCCAAAACAAGGGGATGTGATGGAGAAAAGGGTGTAGGGAAAGGTGCCAAGTGTATCTTGTGCTTCAGCTTGAAAAAGCATGTTCATAGACAGTTGAACTCTGTATCTGAATGTGCTTCTTCTGCAGCTGCTTGAGAGGGTGTGCAATGTGTGGTGCTTGCAGGAGGAACTTAGAATAATAATTCACTTTACCCAGAAAAGCCTGCAGGTCCTGTAGATTTTGAGGATGTGGGAGAGAGTCAACAGCCCTAACGTTTCAGTCAGTGGGCTGATTCCCATTTTTGTTGAGCGTGTGTCCAAGGTATTCCACCTGCTAGTAAAAAAATTGACATTTTTGTAGGCATCACTTTAGCTCTGCATTAACAACATAGGAAATAGATCATCTAGGTAATTGGTACAAGCTGGAATGAATATAGTTAACTGTACCAGATATCTCTTCAAGATTATGATAATGGAAGAGAATGTGACGGACAAACATTTGTATTTGTACAAACCAAAGAGTGTATTGATGACCATAAAACATAGTGATTCCTCATCCAGTGGGATCTGTAAATAAGCACTGACAAGCTTCACGAGGAGATTCTCCGGATATGATATGAAGTAGGTTTCAACGTGTACTTGGGCATTGATTGTTGTCCCAAAATCTCCACAGAGCTGGAAGGATTCATTCTGTTTCGTAACCACTACCAGTGGTGTGGACCAAGGACTAGTCTAGACAGGTTCAGTTACCCTAGCTTTATGAAGCCGATTGAATTTGAGCTTAACGGCTGGTCGTAGGGAGACTGGAAGTGCACATGCCTGACATAAACAGTGCATGGTATCTGGACATATAGAAATATATGCCTCAAAATGGTGGTGCTCCCCAGTCCAGGGCCAAACAGAGACAAGTTCCTGAAAGAGAACCGTGTCTGGAATGTGAACTTTGTCCGTGATGAAGAACACAAACAGTGAGAAGGCATCCAGGCTGAAAACATTTCCAACTGAATGACTGTTGGCAACAAACAGTGTTATCAGCCATGTAACCTCCTTGTTTGCTGCTGTAGTTGTGAACTAACCTCTGAGGAGAGTTGATCTGTCACCATACACAGACAACTTGCAGGAGGTCGGGTCCAATGCTGAGTAACCCAGGTGAGCATATGTTGGGAGGTTCACAAGGGAAACCATCACTCCCATGTCTACAAACAAACATCCTGATGTGCAGTTGTGAGATCAGTAGACAGCTTGGTGATGGGAGGATTGCCCTGGGGAACAATGTTGTGTAGTTCACGCATTGTCACTTGACACAAATGTGGAGTGGGGTTTGACTGTCCCGATGCTTGACAGCAGACAGTTCAGAGATGCCCAGCCTTTCAACAATGGGTGCAGTGTGCCCAGTGATCTGTCAGTCTGCATGTTAGTGCAGTGTGAAACACTCAGGACAACATGGAAGACCCTGCTGCTTACACTGATGCGGTGTGCTTGGCTGCTCACAGGCCACTAACCCAATCAAAGTGATGAATCATGACAATGCCGTCAGGAAAAGGACTTGCAAGAATTTCGACACCTTGGTTGTGGTTGAACTCTTGCCATAAGATACTCATTTGCCACCTGTGTGATCTCAAAAGAGTGCACAATTTTCAAAATATCATTCAAGAAAAGATTGTCCTGCCTGAGAACTGCAGTATGTACTTCTAGATTGGGGACCAATTGAACCAACGTGTCTCGAATCACGGAATCCGCTTATGAGGTTTTACAAGATGGGTTTGCGCCAGTGAAATCACAACGGCGACTCAGTCCTTACAAATCCATCACCCATGAGCAATATGACTGCCTCAGTTGCTTGCAGCATTGATGAAACTCAATGTGTGATGCAACCACATGGAAACATTGTCAATAATAGTTCAACAGCAATAAACATGCCTACTGGATTGCTACTGCAACCAGATTTAAGAGGGGAGCCAAGTTATTTAGTTTTAAAAATGTCTCTGAGGAATTCCAAGAAAGGAAGATTGACCAGTTTACCGCTTTAACTGCTGTTGCAATTCTGCAGGAGCATCTGTTGCTGTAGCTGTTCCACAAGTTGCACAAGTTTCGCGCCCATAAGACACTGTTAACCATTTTCCCTATCGCCAATTATAGTAACCAAAATCGGGCACGACCAGGAGACACGGGCCAACTGTCCAAGGGAGTCAGTTGTCACAGTCACAGAAAGACAGCAACAGTGATGGAGGAACAGTGAAGATAACATGACAGAATGACAAGCCTGGATAGCAGACTGAATTGAGAGCCTAGACTTTGAGTACAATGAACAATACGAGAGTGCAGTCGGAACATGACTGAGGTCTGGCCCCTTGTGCTGCTATCTTTACAGTGTGGCCACAGGTGCCAATAGGCCGGCACCTGGGTGTGAAATGCACCTAGCACTAGGGCGGCAGCAGCAACACTCGCAAATATCAGAAGCACTGAGTAGCAGCTGTCGTCTAGGTCCATGCATTCTGACAAGCTTTCAAACTTGTCAGGTAGGGATACCAGAGTTACTTTCAAAATCTATACCGAACTGTAGCTCTCCTCCTCAGTTTTCAGTAAATGCATTATATGCTTGTCTGTCTATGTAATCTGGAATGTAAAACATAACCAAATGAAAAGCTGATTCTCCACCCTGTGTAAATCATTTTGTATATTGCTTTGGCCCCCCATAAATAAGCTAAGTTCAGCCAAAAATACAGTTCAGGAAATGATGGTTATTCACAGAGTATAGATTTAGCTGTACGTATGATGAAGCATCAATGTTTATATTGTTGGTAATGAAACAAGTCTTTTGTGTGTATGGATCCACAGCTGCTGTGAATTTCGCAGTCAGTCGTTGAGTTGTTTGTTTTCAATACTGCCTAACAACTGAGATATTTCAGCATTGCTGATCACTTTGACTGAAAAATATGTATAATTTGAACCTTATATTCTTATTAGGGTGCATTATCTTTAGTCACTTATTTACTTTTATGTATTTATTTTTTCCACTACTATATTTATTGTGGTCAATTTGCTCCTGTGTCTTGGAACAGGGTGAGCTGGCCCAATGAGAATACACTGGACTCATATTTGGTATTATGATGGCTCAAATCGCCATTCAGTCATCTAAATTTAGTTTTTCTGTGATTTCCCAAAATCTCATTAGGTGAATCCCCAAATCTCATTAGGTGAATGCCAGGATGGCTCCTTTGAAAACACATGACCATTTCATTCCCAATCCTTTCTCAGTCTGAGATTGTGCTCCATTGCTAATGACCTTTTTATTGATGGGACATTGAACCCTAATATTCCCTGTTTTTCTTTCTTTGTCTTGCACATTCATATTTCTTTTACGCTTGTCTCTGATTTCTTAAAACAAAATTTTGTAAGCTGTACCTATTTATGTAAACCTGTTGTAACATCTTATCACTGTCACTAATACTCTGACATTTGGAATACACTCTCTGATCACTGACCCACCAGTATAAAAGGAAACTGGGGGTATTGTGCTGTCAGTAGAGAAGCAGTAACAGAGAATTGGCAGGTCAAAGGAGTTCAGTAACTCCAAACATGGATTATCCATTAGCTGTCACCTGAGTAACAAATCCATCAGTGACATTTCCGATTGCCAAGTTGATTGGTGGTAATGTGATTGTGAAGTGGAAATGCAAAGGAACAACCACAGCTAAACAAAGACCAGGCAGACCTAATGTACTGATGGACAGGAACCTGATGAGTGTTGTTGTATAGGGTGGTTGTAAAAAAATTGCATGAAATCAGCAGAAGGAATCGCTCATGAGTTCCAAAGTGCTACCAGTAGTCCAGCTAGCATAATGAGTGAAAAAGAATGGGATACAATGGTCAAGTAGTTGCCCACAAGCCACATATTTCTTTAGTCAGTGCTAAGCGATGCATGAGGTGGTGCAAAGAGTGACACTATCGGACAGTGGATGGTAAAACGAGTGATTTGGAGTGATGAATCATGCTATACCCTGCGCCAACCTATTGAAAGAGTTTGAGTTTGGTGAATGCTTGGAGAACTTTACTTGCCATCATGTGTAGTGCCAGTAGTGAATTGTAGAGGAGGTGGTGTTATTGTATTATTTTTTTCTGTGTTTAGGGTGTGCCATCCTTATTTTTTACACATATATGAACACATTTTACAGCATTGTGTACTGTATACAGCAGAGGACCAGTTCAGAGGGGATGACTGATTGTACCATCATGACAATGCAGTCTGTCATAAAGCAGCATCTGTGAGGCACTGGTTTGCTGTCCTCAGCAGAGTTCAAACTGTTACAAAGGTGAAGGGTAGCCACACCCATATCCACTTTTAGGTGTCCAGATTCTTTTGATCAGACACTGAATTCCAGATGTTAAGTATTAAGATAGTAACTGAAATACTTTAAGTTGTAGGGCGTTTTTCTCTCACAGGCAGTGACTTTCAGTTTTGGCAGTGAAAGATGCCAAATCTCAGTGAGGTTTATATCCCACTTTAAACTCATGCCTGCTCCCTTTTTCTTATCATTTTCCCATAAAAAACTGCATGAACTGCATGCTATCATGACTGGTAAAACACAGTGGCATTCAAACCATCATTTACTTTCTTTAGAAGTATGGAAATAAATCCATGTTGTCAGAGACAGAAGAAATAACTGCTTGAAGTAATGTAAATGGAGATGTTCTTATAATTTGTGAAGAGCTAGCCATTAGGATGGAATCCTAGCATTTGTTTCACTACAATTAGATACAATCTAAGAGGTTAAGGGTGTTACTGAAACCATGATTTATTTTTTAAAATATTGGAGATGTAGTAGGGATTATCAGTTTTCATATCTTAAATCCATGGCTGATTAAAGAACTTGTGCTTAATATATTATAATTGAAGTCATCTGGCTCACTACATAAGTTGACACATGTTATTTTGCCTCACTTATTGTCTGTTTCATTATATCCCTCATCACATGGTTCTTTTTTCCCAGTTCTGCAGAAATAAATGCCTAACCTTTATCCACAGTGTGTTTCTGGCTGATATTTTAATATTTTAATCAGCCTTTTTTCTGTAGTAATATTCGATTGTGATTTCAGTGATGTACCACATTGAATTTCTGGGACATTAAGGACTCTCTTTGTGTTCCGCTTGTGTATGTTAAAACTAGATATTCAATTTTTTCACTAATTGCATCATATACTTTCTCATTTTTGCAGGAAAGATGTTCAGAAGTTGTTAGAAATAGCAAAAAAAGATGCAAAACCGAAGTTCAAACCAAATACGTCTCTGGATTACTATCCATTCAACAAGTAGTGAGTAAGTATTTTTGTTGTATGTTTCTTGCATGTTATTTATGGCAATTATGTTCTGAAGTTAGTAATAAATGAAAATTTGTACTGGACTGGGACTTGAACCTGGATTTCTCACTTTATGCGAGTGGTCACTGTAACCGATTCTACCATCCAAGCACCTCCCATTCAGCCCAAATTTCCAACTTGTCACACACTACTTCCATAACGCCCCCCTATCCGTCTTCCTAGGACGTGTGTGAAAGAACAGACACCACACATATAATAGTAATATCTACACCCTGATGGCATTTCATGATATCTTCAGTGTGGATGCACCCGAGGTCTCACCTCTTGCAGGAAGGTGCTGTGAGCAATAAGGGAAGGTGCTGTGAGCAATAAGGAAAATGAACTGTGGGGAAGGGGAGGGGGCTATGGCTATGGAAATAGTGTGAGAAAAGTTGGGAGTTTGTGTTGAACAGGAAGTGTGCTCAGATTGCTGAAGCAGTTAAGGCAGAAAGTCTGGATTCAAGTCCCAGTGTGGCACAACTTTTCACTTGTCATCATTGAATTGTTTTAATTCCGTCATGTGACTGAAGTCATTATTTCTCTTCATGTATATATATGGCCACACACACATGACTATTGTAGTGTAAAAGAACAGACACCATTATTTCTTGAAAGTTATGTGTTTTGAAATAATGTAAATTCCTTGCTTCTTGCTATCGTACTGTACACCTTCCTTTTCCTCCTCCTCCTCCTCCTCCTCCTTCTCCTTCTCCTCTTCTTTGCCTCTTTCCCATTTCTGTATGGGGTCTGCGTTGTTATACGAGTTTTCACAATTCAGTGACAGTTGGTGACTGGCTGCCCTTCCTGATCCCACAACTCTCCTGGGGTTAGAATGTGTGTACCTTCATCTGTCTGCTTCTAGAGTAAGTCATATATTCAAGTGTTAGAACATTTTCTAAATGTTTGTGTAGCAAATCTGAGGTGGGACATGGGTACCAGCTGTCATTTACCCAATTGAATGTGGGAAATCACCTAAAAACTACATCCAGGCTGGCCAGTTCACCAGCCCTCGTCATTAATTCGTGAGTTCCATTCAATCCAGGCCAGGCTTGCCTCTCCAAATCTTGAAAGCAGCACATTAACATGCTTGGCTATCCTGATGGTTTCCTAATGTACACAATGTCCACTGTATAAACCCCACTTTTACGTTCCCAGATTTAATGTTTTTCACTCCATTTACAACGCTTTTTTTATTGCTCATATCAGCTTTCTTATGTTCACAAAGCTAATCCACACCCTTTTTGCAGTAACATACTTATAATTTTCCCACAATTTAAGTTTTAAGAAACAGTATTCGTGGACATAAGAATGATGTAATTGACATAAAATGACATTGACTTTCAGATAGTGTTTACAGACATTATACAGTTAACTTTCTTGTGCCCTGGGTGCTCTACTCAGTGTATCTGAATTGGTATAAGTCAGAACAAGTTGTGACACTTGTGCTTCATCTCCTGCTGGACATCATTGTATCCATATTGTTTAGTGTTAACTACACCCTATGATTATGGTCGTATGTAGAGGATGTTCCCTTCCCAGTATTTGTTAGTAATAATATAGTTACATCTATGGTTTTATATGCACTGAGTACAGTGTTATCTGCTAGCTAAGACTGACTACATTCGCTGTACCAACAAAGCCCAGTTGACGTAGTTACTCCTGTCAACCACCATGCCAAGAGTTGACTGTGTGTACCGTGTGATGTTTAAAGTCTTGCATAAGTAATCAAAGTGTTGTGTTGTTAGTTGTTTCTCTCAAGTAGAAATTTAATGCTTTCCAGTTTTAAAATGGAAAATATTACCAAAAGAGATAAGAAAACACTGTCATTGGAAGAGGAAGTAAAAATTCTCAAAAGAGTTAAAATTCATCACAGAACGTGTGTGGCATTGCCACAGAGTTTAGCGGTACCTATGTCTGTGGTGCAGATCATCTTCAAAAACAAAGACTCTGTTTAGGAAAGTGCAAGTAACCATGGTCCAAATTCAAAAAGGATTGAATATGCCAGTTATTCTAAATATGCTGAACTCAAAGAAATTATGAATTGGTTTCAGGGGGCGTGTGTCTCCAACATCCTGATGAACAGTGTGATGTTTTGCTAAAAGGTACTCAAGGTGGCTAATGCACTTGGAATTGAGGACTTCTCTACATGTAACAAGGTGCACTGATAGGTTCAGAAAGTGGTATAATGTGGTGTACAAAAAATGGAGATGGTGAAGGAAACAGCGTAACCAGAAAAGCTTTTAGTCAATGGCAGAGTGGTAGATTATAAGAACTTACAAAGCAGTATAAACTGAGGGAAGGTGACACTGATCTCTTTTTCAATGTCTTTCCAAACTAAACACTGCCTTTAAAGGGGAAAATTGTCACAGAGGGAAAAATAGTGAAGTTGGCCTTACAGTAATGCTAGGCACAGACACTGATGGCTCTGAAAAGAAATTAAACCGTTTGTGACTGGAAAATTTTAAAAAAAATCATATTGTTTTAAAAATGGAAAAACATTTCCCACAAATTAAATTTTCAGTAACAAAGCATGGATGATGTTGGAACTAAACAAGAAGCAGTTGCATAGCTCTGATGCAAGAATGGGAACCTATAACAGGAAAATTCTCCTGTTTATGCACTATCACCCTTCACTACCAAAAAATATAAATTTATACAAATGGCAGCTCTAGGATTTTGCCACTACCCATACCTTCAAAACTTATTACTAGAAAGCCAGTGTGCAGGAGGCATTAAGTTTGGTGAGAGCTGGAAAAGACCCAGCCTCATTTAAAGTGTCAATTTTAGATGTTTCACACTATAATGCCAAGTCATGGACAGTGGTTAAGTAGTCCACCATCTCTAATGGATTTCGATAAGCAGGTTTCATCCAAGGAGGTGAAGGAAATGGATATGACATACAAGATGTGAGTAATAAATATGACACTGAATCTCTATGTGCTTCATCATGGGAAAGCTGCAGTTGGAGCATCCAGTGCAAGATTTCCAACACATTGATGACAATCTTGTCGCTGTTGAAAGTATGTCTGTTGAACATATTATGGACTTTCATATAGAGGAAAAGGATGATAGTGCAAAAAGTGACAGTGATAGCGATTGTGATAGGGATCCTTCTATCAAAAATGTAAATGCGGCAGTGAGGACAATAAAAAATTGATTTTTGCTGCAGATGTAGATGTCAGAGCTGTTCATTATGTTTATGAACTGAAAATTGTAACAATTCACCAAAAAATTAAAGCAATCTACAATTTCAGACTTTTTTCCTTAAAAAGTGGGGACTGCTGAACCTGTTTTTTCATTATGCCACATTTATGTAAGACCATTCAAATTAAAAGTCAGTGTGATAAACAAAATGGCTTATTTATCTTTTATAAAGCATCAACGTAAGAGGGTAAAGAGAGATTTGGTAACCCACAGCCCCCAGAATCTTGGTAGTGGTGGCAGACTGATCTGTAATGTAGCCCAAGGTGTATCTTAGGTTTGAACGTGACAATTTGGTTGTGAGTTTGTGAAGCCAATGAATGTGAATATGAATTAAAGGCTGTGGTGACAGACTGATCAGTAGTGCAGCCAAATCTCTATGTTTGCACACCATATTTAATGCTCTTTGCAATATTTCACACTTTCCATTATAAAATTTAAAACAGCCAGTGGTGCCACTTTTCTCAACATTGTAGCAGGACAAATGGATGCATTTTGGAGAGATCTTTAATCCAATGTAACACTTGCAGTGCATATTTTTGTAGTATGAAAATATAAATATGAAAATTGCCAAATACAGTGCTTTAGCTTTGCAAACACTTAAATATGGTGGTTTCATGGTTTACTGCCATCTGCCTCTCACCAAAATGAGTCACTCTTAGTACAGCTTGTTGTGTTGAAGTGGTGGAAATGTCACATCAGCAGCTGAACATAGTACCAAATTCAGAATACATGCATTAGTTATTAAACAAATCTGCAATGAATATTTTCATGCATATTATGTACATATAATATACATAAACTACGGAAATGTAATGCAGATTTTGGGGGGGGGGGGGTCCTATATGTGACTTTTACCACTTAAAATATTATTTCCGTCTTTTACATTTTCCCACAATTCACACCATTATTTTGCAAGTTCCTGGAATGGTATAAAAGAGGGGTTTCACTTAGTCAAAGTCTCGAGGTTGTTGCATTTCTTTCTTTTTTTTTACCATCTTTCTTATTATCCTCTGGAGCACGTGGATTATTCACTGTGGCTGTTATGTGAGTCACTTGTCATAGACTGTTGTGTCTCCATCCATTTTTCAGTTTGTTCATATATATCAACTTTTCTTGACATTGCGAAGGTGTTACATGGTTTCATTTTTAAACTGGTACACACATCTAGTTGAACACATGTAAATTTGACATTAATCATTTTGAGATTTTTCCAACTTGCCTAGGCAAATGCTAAGCTAGAGTTCATTTTGCTTTCTTTTATTAACAAGCGTAAGACATGAATCACTGACATCAAGCGACTTCTTTTTTAAAGAAGTAGAGACACACATTTTGCTGTTTTCGAGATTCAAGCACTGGATTATTTCTCTTATTACCACAGTATATTTGTTTCATTAATGCTTTTATTGGTAGTTGTTCATGTAAGTGTTCAAGTTTTTCCTTTTATACAAAAAATGGACTGGAATGCTCTCTTTGAAATTCTGAAGGTAACAGGAATAAAATACAGGGAGCTAAAGGCTGTTTACAGCTTGTCCAGAAACCAGACTGCAGCTATAATAGTCAAGGGGCATGAAAGGGAAGCAGAAGTTGAGAAGACAATGAGACAGTGTGTGACAAAGCAAGCTGGGATAATTTTAATTACCCTCTTTCTTTGCCATCTGCCTACTTAAATTCATTTTTCCACTTTTAACTAGTTACCATTAACATAAGTGAATATAATTGCATTTTCATAAAAGAGAAATGTTGGCCCTTAGTCTTAAAGAATATAACACCAGATCTAATTTTGACTATTCCTAGTTAGTATCTTTCATTATAGGGAGAAATCAGTAATTGTTTCGTGACTTAAATTCTATTGTTGACGTATAAACAAATATCAGTTATGTAATGTAACATTTGGAAGACAAAATGTGAGTAATCTTAAAGTATCTATTTGGCTCTCTTCAAAAACATATTAGCAAAACCGGCCCTGAATTAATTCCAAAGTAATTAACAGTTTTGTCAAAAGTATTGTTTGTGTAACTATATTTGTTGTCTTCATGATTTAAACAATTCGGCTTAACCCCTGTAGTAGGAGAAACTGTTAAAAGAAATGAATCTTTTGATGTATTCAGTTAATTTAATGAGTTAAGTTTTAATTGCAATTTCTGTAAATTTAACTTTAAACAATGTGTAGTTTCAGTACCTGTTATTGTGATGATATATAAGGGCCTGATGTTTGGTCACGAGACAGTCAGTCCACAGCTGAGTTTCAGATGAGAAACCTGTGTTGGTTAGAATGACAACAATGCTTCAACTTAACTATAGAATAAGTGTTAAACAATTAGACTGTGTGTAAAAACAATGACAGTGTCTGCTTTCCATATGTACCTATTTATTCTTCAAGAACTGTGTGAATTATGTGGTTATGTTTTTACTGCTCGTAGATGTTCAACAGTAAATTATTGTAGCAGTATGTGGAGGTTCGCCTGCAAACTATTAATGAGGCTTCTGGAAAGTTTAAACAGTAGTGCACTGGCTATACATATATATCTGTGTGCAAAGTGAAAGTAAAAGTCAGTGAAAAGGAACTGTGCATCTGTCAGCTACATTATTTACCGTAGTCAGCATCCAAATTACAAATCCCATTTTTCAGCCAGTGTAACAACACAGTACGTCAACACCAAGGACAATCAACAAACAAAGAAAAAAAAGCAGGTGGAACCGCTACAAGGGTTGTAGCCTATCCTCAGTGTTTTCAATCTGTACATTGAACAAACAGTAAAAGAAACCAAAGAAAAATGTGGAGTAGCAGTTAAATTTCAGGGAGAAGAAATAAAAACTTTGAGGTTTCCTGCTGACTTTATAATTCTCTCAGGGAGAGCAAAGGACTTGGTAAAGCAGTTAAATGGAATGGATAGTGCCATGAAAGGACGATGTAATACGTATTTACTCGAATCTAAGCCGCACTTTTTTTCTGGTTTTTGTAATGCAGAAAACCGCCTGTGGCTTAGAATCGAGTGCAAAGTAAGCGGAAGTTCTGAAAAATGTTGATAGGTGCCGCTACAACTAACTTCTGCCATCGAATATATGTAGCACTACACAGGCATGCTTTCCAGGCACAAAGATAAGTACTGACACACAAAACCTCTGTGTCAGTAAATAAATTAAAAGAAAAGGTAGAAGAATGTAAACATTATGCCATGTATTCTTTCGTGTTTGCTGCTATCTCAATTAAATCCTGTCTGCCTAATAAACTACGAAACTAGAGCGAGACAACAGCAAAAGCAGAAGAATATACATATCAAGTCATGTTTATATTCATATTATTCTTATGCTGAATAGTGATACAGTCAGAAATGAAGCATGGCAATTGACTAGATTTTTAAATCTAAGATGAATCTGATTTCTGTGCAGAATGTAATGTACTAAAGAGGCGTCTCCAAAGATTTTCAAATGGAGAAAAATTTTCTCTAAACTCTCATTCAGAACATCATCTATAATATGCAGTCTGTTATTCGGTGCTTGTTGCTCATTATCAAAGAAAGCAGCGGTGTTAGTATAAACAAATAGCAGTCTCTTGCCATTGTTTCGCTTATTAGACAAGTCCTCTTTTTTTTTATTGTAAGCCGCAGTAGCGCGCACAAAAGCAAGTTGTGCCGCGAGCAGCGACCGGTCGTAAACAAACAATGCATGACACAGTACAATAATGCATTTTCTGCTTAGAGTGATGTAAAAACCTATAACAAAGAAAACAGCACTTGTCAGATCAAAATAAGCAACCGATTCTAACCAGACGAAGCACTTCAAAAAGGAAGGGTACCCGTATAAATACGGACGGAGCGCCTGACACATAGCAATGGCTGCTTGGTAAAGCTTAACTGTTAAGCTTATGACTAGAGCCAAACTACTGTAGCTGTATCTTCATCCCTCCGACTTCAGTTGTGTATCATGTTACAATGGACCAACTTTGTTTCAATTTGGAGGTGCGGTCTAAAACATTTCTCTTCCCTTCAATTTCGAGTCTCAAATTTCAGGTGTGGCTTAGTTTCGGGAAAATATTTTTCCCTTGATTTCGAGTCTCATTTTTCAGGTGCGTCTTAGATTCAAGTGCGGCTTTGATTCGAGTAAATATGGTAAACATCAACAAAAGCGAAATGGATAAAGGAGAGTGGTTGAATTAAATCAGGTGATGCTAATAGGATTAGATTAGGAAATGGGACGCTTAAAGTAGTAGATGAGTTTTGCTACCTGTGCAGCAAAGTAACTGATGATGTCGGAAGTAGAGAGGATATAAAAGATAGACTGGCAGTGGTGAGAAAAGCATTCCTGAAGAAGAAAATGTGTTAACATTGAATATAGATTTAAGTGTTAGAAAGACTTTTCCAAAGGTATTTGTCTGGAGTGCATCCATGTATGGAAATGAAACATGTTCGATAAACACTTTAGACAAAAAGAGATAGAAGCTTTTGAAATGTGGTGCTGCAGAAGAATGTTGAAGATTAGATGGGTCAATCATGTAACTAATGAGGAAGTACTGAATGGAGTTGATGAGAAAAGAAATTTGTAGCACAATTTGACCAAAGGATGGGATTGGTTGATATGACACATTCTGTGACATCAAGGGATCACCAGTTTAGTATTGGACAAAAGTGTGGGGAGTAAAAATCGTAGAGGGAGACCCAGTAAGTAGCTTAAGAAGGATGTATGTTGCAGTAGTTATTGGGGATGAAGAACCTCGGATGGGATAGGGTAGCATGGAGAGCTGCATCAAACCAGTATTCAGACTGAAGACAACAACAGCAACAACAACAACAACAACAACAACTGAAAGATGGGAATAAAATCATAATCCAACATAACCTTTATAGAAGGACTATCTGTGGTTGAGTGACCATGTACACTTAACAACACCAAAACTGGCCACAGGAAATTATGGCCAGAGGTGAAGTCCTGTATGATACTGACACAACAAAATGAAGCATGTCACTTTTTCACTTTATAAATTATAGAACTGATCATATTTTAGAAGCATATCTTATAAGGTGAGGACATCAGGGATGTGCAAGTTGCTGGAAATCCAAAACTTGTCATCTGTTCAAATATAGTAAAATTAAAATGTTTCCAAGACTGTGAATCGCACAATTTATTTTGATATCAAGGTCACTCGTCATCTCCAAAGGTTAAAGTCACCTCATTTCATTTTCAGTTTATTCTGAGGCCACTCTAAAGAGGAAAAATTACTTGGAATATTATGGAAAACTGGTCCTGTCACTATTCTAGACCTGTATATTTTTTTTAAAAAAACTGTAAACAGAATATAGTGTCACTGTCAAAAAATACTCTGCGTAGCTACTGATGGTGGTCTTTTCAGTTAAATGGATAACATCATTAATTTCTGCTGTATGGACTGCAGGTTCAACTCCCATTTTGATTCCCTGATTTTTCCTTATTATGACACACATCCCTTTCTTTTGACAGTCCAGTGTCTCTGACATCTTCCACAATAATATGAGGCATATTCAGAAGTAAGGGCTGTTTGCTCATAAAAATATGTGTATTCATTAGAAAAAGTGTTTGGTGTTTGTTGCTTGCTTTAATTTCCCAGAAATCTTCTCTACTTCTCCATGTAAACACTGTCCACTTCTAGGCACTTTTTGTAATGCTCTACTAGCTTCTTCATCTCCTCTGCATAGAAGTTCTTTGCCTGGAAATTGAACCAGTTGACAATATCCATCTTGAGATCCTCATCATCTTCAAACAATTGTTCCAAGTGCAAGAAGAGCTAGTAATTGCTGGATGAGGGTCAGAACTGTAGAGTGGTTGCTTGAAAAGTCCCCAACATAAATGCCGAATCTTTACCGTTATATGGACAGTGTGTGCACACACATCAAGGAGAAGGCCTATCTCAGATGGCAGTTTCCCACACCATCAATCTTTGATAGCACATCTCAACTTTGTGAGCACTTCGCAATACGTGTCAACAACTATTAACCCATGTTTTATGAAATCAACCAAAGAAGTGTCCTTTTCATCCCAAAAACACTATCCGTAATTTCTTGAGTAAGTGGATTACTTTAAGTTTTTTGGCTTTGGTGAAGCTGAATGACACCACTCCATTGCCTGTTGTTTCAACTATGCAATGGTTTAGGATATCCATATATTGTTACCCACAACTGTGTGGAAAACAAATCATCTCTATCTTGTCAATAGTGTTCCAAAAACACCTGCCCTCGTGATATGCTTTGACCTTTGTGTCGGTTAAACATTTTTGGTACTAATCCTGCACACAATTTGCAATATCTGAGGCAGTCCCTTGACAGTCTCGTAAACAGGAGTATGTGCAACACAAGGATACTCATCAGGCAGAGCACCAATTGTGACTCATCAATCAAACTGCAGTATTTGGCTCACGTGTTGAATGATTTCATCGGTCTAGATACTGAACCTGTCACTCTGCTATTCATGATCCACATTTTTACCACCACTTTTTAAGTCTTAGCTCCATTGTCTTATCTTTTCTTTATTCATTATTGTGGACCTATAAAGTAGTCAGAACTTCGGATGAATTTGGTCTGTAGTTTCTTTTGCATGCAAAAATCAGATTACCGCCTGTATTTCACAACTTGTTTGAACAACAATTTTTGAAGCCATTGTTTTTTTGCTTTCACTCTGTGTCAAATAACCATTGAATCTACCGAGCGAGGTGGCGCAGTGGTTAGCACACTGGACTTGCATTCGGGAGGATGACGGTTCAATCCCGTCTCCGGCCATGCTGATTTAGGTTTTCCGTGATTTCCCTAAATCGCTTCAGACAAATGCCGGGATGGTTCCTTTGAAAGGGCATGGCTGATTTCCTTCCCCATCCTTCCCTCACCCGAGCTTGCACGCCGTCTCTAATGACCTCGCTGTCGACGGGACGTTAAACACTAATCTCCTCCTCCTCCACCATTGAATCTAAACAATGACTTCTGGGACATTGTAAACAGTTGTTAGAGAGCACTGCATTCATTCTAATTTGTTCCGGGGTGGCAGTATGTAAATATAAGCAGATAGCCCCTGCTTCTCAAATATGTCTCATTATGTGGAACACATTCCTTTTATACCATAATGTACACTTAATTTCCAACACTAGAGGCAATGGTAAGTTGGCTACAAATCGAGGAGGCTCATTTCTGTTGACAGCTTTTTCTAAAACTGGCAACAGTCTAGCAGTTCACTGGCAGCTATTTCTGCTGTTAGACAACCAATGTGAGGTGGCTCCAGCATATGGAAAAAATAATGAAATTATAATAAGAATAATATACTAACAATATATGATTTTCATTACAGTTAAGCAAAAGGTTGATGGTTTCCAAAAGATGATATTCAGTTCATGCAACAGCAGCAATAATAATACAAAAGATGTTTTTCTATGATTTCGTCACTGAATTCCATTTGGTCGTTTTGCAGCTTGATTACAGAAAAAGAAAATATCTGACTTAAATATATTGGTTCTGCAGCAATATTTGAAGTGACCATGTGGAGAAAACATTGTACCTCATGGCTAACAGGATACTGCTGTTGCAGATACTCATTTTACTGTAATGGTGGTTAAGGCAGATAGCTCATAAACTGAGATTTAAAGTCAGTTGAAATGTGCATATGTGACCATCTTCATTGAGTCAGAAATTTAAAATTTGTAGGCTCAGTTTCAAATCTTATTTGTGAACTAGCTGAGAAACCCAGTGTTGTCCAGATATTTATTTATAGCTGTGCTCAAGACTTCAAATGCATGGAATTTATTTTTGATTTGTAAAGCTTCTTTGTATATGAAATTTGGAGTAGTATGAGTGGGGCCACGAACAAAGAAATTGTTTGCTTCACTGACAGAGGAGAGAGCTATGTAGAGCTGACTATGCGAACAGCAACTGACTGACCCTAAGACTTGTGCCCACACCACACAGCAACTGGCCGCGTGATTTGTTTATGGTCATGGCATCACATAAGCTCACTGAGTGAAGGGTTTTGAGGAGCGAAAAATGCCTTATGCTCTCAACCAGAGTTATGTTATGCCTTAATTTCAGAAGGAGTTTCCAAAGCAGTTTAAAGCCTGATGTTCTCGAGCTGCAGAGAGTCATGCCTCAGGGTCTTCATTGAGTTCTTGAGACCAAATAGTCCACAGTCTTTTAGCTGTTCTGAGGCATTCAGAGAGACTTGAATGTTTTGTAGGCATTTTTTCGTAGCAATGAAAATGTAATGAGTAGGCACCCAAATCACAGAGCAAAGTTAATAAATTCATTTTTTTCTAGCAAAGAATATAAATAAAACCTATCAAACAAAACAAAGCAGTGTCATCAAGTTTTTAATATATAAAGTGAATTCAGTAAATCCGTACATCCTAGACAAGTAAATTCAATATTTGTTTGTATTCATAAAGATAAGACTGCGGTGCTTAATTCTGCCACTGACGTAAACTTCGGAAAATACTTCTACTGCTGTGGTAAATGTAAATGTCATGTGACTAGGGCCTCCTGTTGGGTAGACCGTTCGCCAGGTGCAAGTTTTTCGATTTGATGCCACTTTGGCGACTTGCGCATCGATGGGGATAAAATGATGATGATTAGGACAACACAACACCCAGTCCCTGAGCGGAGAAAATGTCCGACCCAGCCGGGAATCGAACCCGGGCCCTTAGGATTGACAGTCTGTCGCGCTGACCACTCAGCTACCTGGGGCAGTAAAAAACCCTCTCTAAGAAAGATGTCAAATACAAATAAAACTACCAAAGAAAATAAGGCAATATCATTGAGTTTTTAATTCACAAAGCCAAATCAGTAAATCTATATATCCTAACAGAGTAAATTCTCTGTTAGTTTTTATTCATAAAGATCAGATTGCAGTGCTTAAGTCTATCACTGACATAAACTTCCAACAATGCGTCTCTAACTAAGTTTAAAAAAAACTAACAGTGCCATCTATGGTGATTAAACATCTGTACTACTAAACTGAGTCAACAATTTTATGTAAAATGTTAAATTATGATATCTTTTGTTTTTCTGTGATCTGATTTTGATGAAAGAAAGCCTATATGTTGCCCAAGCTATGCTCAAGTCACCTGTGAAAAACTCATGAAAATTTGTCCAGTAGTTTCAGAAATTGGCATGTTCAAATGGACAGATGTGATGGTTTTGGATAAAATTTTAAATTACAATATCTTTTTTTTTCTGTGATCTGATTTTGATAGAACTAAAGCCCAAGTGCCCCAAGCTACATTCAAGTTACCCTATGAAAATTTGTATAGTTAATAGTTTTGGAAACAAGTGTGTTCAGACAGTTAGACATGACTGTTTTACAGTTTTATTATTAGTACAGGTTGTTAACAAAAAAAATTTCAAATGAATTTGTCTGGGTAAATCAGGTTCGCACCAGGAAATGACAATTGGGTTTCTAAATTTTTGTGGGATGTTGCCATATCTTGACTACATTGACAACAGGGACAGGGAGAATGTCTTCCCGTAGCCAACCTATTTTAATTGAGCAGATCCAGAAGTCTTGTGCTGCTAAGTATAGCCCATTGTTGTCCAGTCCTCAGAGATGAGGGATAGTCAAACATACAAAAGAAAGAGTGTCAAAATAACAAAAGAGGCTAAAGCTGGCTAGACATAGTGTTCAGATGCATTGATGGCAACCTACATCATAAATTAAGGGGTGGTGGTTTACAAAACTGAACAAGGCCTGTGGTTTCTAAACAGCAACCCACAGCAGGCTCAGTTTATTCTTAATTTAGTTTCTGGTGGTTTCACATTAATAATGTCTTGTAGATTATCAGAACATTTACATAGAATTATCAAGGAGGTGTAATTCTTAGAACTGACTGCTACCATACTCCATCTACGAGTGAAATTTCTGGGAACCAAAGTCTCCTCTATAGGAACCAACATGGGTTCCAAAAATGATCGAGTGAAACCCAAGTTGCTTTGTTCATCCAAGAGACCCAGAAAGCAGTAGACACAGATGTCCAGGTAGATGCCGTGTTCCTCAACTTCTGGAAGGCATTTAATACTGCTCCACACTGTTGCCAAATGAACAAAATACGAGCATATGGAATATCAGACCAGGTGTGTTACTGGGTTGAAGGGTTTCTAACTAACAGAACACATCATGTCATTCCGAATGGGAGAAGTCTTCAGACCTAAAAGCACTTCGGATGTGCCCTAAAGCAGTGGTATAGGACCATTACTTTTCACAATATATATAAATGACCTAGTATATAATGTTGGAAGTTCCATGAGGCTTTTCACAGATGACACTCTTGTGTAGAAAGTCACGATGGTAGAAAATTGGTTCTCGACATCAACAAATGTAACATATTGTGAATACATAGACAGAAAGATCCTTTATTGTGTGATTACAAAACTGGAGAACAGTCACTGGAAGCAGTTACTTGCATTAAAATCCTAGGAGAGTGCTACAGAGCACCCAGGAACTGGGTCCGTGTGTTGTCCTCATCATTTCATCATCATCATCATCTTTCATGACAGTGACTGGATCAGACTGTGTAAAAATTGGGACTTTGTACGGGGTCTGATGACCGCGCAGTTGAGCGCCCCACAAACCAATCATCATCATCATCATCATCATGACCATCACCACAATCAAAGAAGAGCAGTATGTTTCATTACATATTCATTTAGTAAGTGTGGAAACATCATGGAGATGCTCAGCCAACTTCAGTGGCAGATGCTGCAAGTGAGGCTTTCTGCATCACAGTATTGTCTGCTGTTAAAGTACTGAGAGCATACATTCTTAGAAGAGTCAGTCAGCATATTGCTGTCTCCTATGTATATATCACGAAAAATCCATCAAGATAATATTGGAGAGATTCAAGTCCACATGGAGGCATACCACCAATTGATCTTCCCACAAACTGTACGCAACAGGAACAGGAAAAGGGGGAAGTGACACTGGTACACAAAATACCCTCAGCCACACATCTTAAGGAGGCTTGTGGAGTATAGATGTAGATTTAGATTTAGATTGGGAATGCTAATATTAATTTCAGTTAGTCCACTAATGACACACTGAATAAATTCCTAACTACTGTGAATGTTGAGTGTCCTGTGGATTTCATCAACTGTTGTGTCAATTTAACTGTTGAAATAATGCAGACAAATGAAAAGTTCTTCGTTTTTATAGTTTGAGGACTCTTCTTAGCTGCATGTTACTGGGTACAGTAACTAGTAGAATAACTAAGTGCTATACTAAGTATTTTCCTACTGTAACATTCAATTTCCAGTATGATTCATAAGTCTTCTGGCTACCTCAATTCGGTATCTGGTAGGCATAGTCATAGGTATCTGCTTTTGGCAAAACCAAGTGTGTTTCTTTAATCTAAAATACGTATTTTTAACTGATTTCACATTGCTATACCTTGTGTCAACACATTTGACAGGGAAGAGTGTGTAACACAATTGTTGAAAAATCATAACTGACAAACACTTGAAAAAGAAAGGTCTCTTACAAACCATGCATAGAAAACTTCTCCTGCCATCTTTCAGAGTAGAAATTATGAATGTTCTGAAACTTCCCTAAGATATTATGCAGATGAAATTAAATAACTATCAGCTCGTACAGAACTTTACAAGCAGGCATTCCTCCCATGCTCTATCTACGAATGAAACAGGAAGAAACCTTAATGTATGATACAATGAAAAGTACCTACTGCCATGTGTTTCAAAGTGATTGTGTGGAGTATAGATGAAGATTCATGTGTAAAAACTAGTTTGCTAAAATAAAGTCTTACGATAACATCAGTGACAGGATTTTTCATTTCCTTTGACAATTACAAACAAGTTGTGATAAAAATTACAAAAGCAATTAATAGGCTGATTTATATCACTTCTTTTCAGTAGATTAAGCAGTAAAAAATGTGGAAATTAGCTCATATCTGCAACAACTGATGTAATTACCTGTCTCTTTGTTTCTTTTTTAATGTGCATTTTGATTGATTACTGTGTGGCATCAGATAATTTTTAATTAGGTTTAAATATACATTTTCTCCTGCCACCATGTTTCCTCACTGGCACAGTTGATCTAAACTGGTACTCATATATGATGCAAAATTGCACTTGAACACAGTCTGTTTCAACATAAAAATTGCACAATATCTCACTGCATTGTGACATTTGCGGTAAGCTTCTTTCGCAGTTATTTGCAATATAAGCTAATAATGGTTAATCTGTAATTCATTAGAATTTCAGGTAAAGTTGAATCTGACAACTAGTTTTATACTTTAAGATCTCTCCTGCCATGCCCTGTATAG
Organism: Schistocerca cancellata; assembly: GCF_023864275.1. NCBI lineage: Eukaryota > Metazoa > Arthropoda > Insecta > Orthoptera > Acrididae > Schistocerca > Schistocerca cancellata. The sequence goes on along the minus strand of NC_064629.1, from coordinate 808,468,991 downwards.
GAAGTTGTCACACTGGTGGTATTAGCAGCCACTAAGTTCTTGGATATTTCCACACGAGGTAACTTCCAGTTCTGGGAAAATACTGGTATACTACTTTTGAAATACTGGTATACCACTTCTTTAAGAACTCAATCATGCACTTCAAACGTTAATGATGTATTATCATTTCTATTGCATGTGTTCCACTCCACACAGTCTTCATTCTGTTTATAGTATAGATTTTCCATAGACAATCACTCAACAATAAAGCAGGAATCAGAGGCATTTACTGTGATGCAAAGAGCATGACATTGTCGATGGATGTCCCAAACAGCTCTGGAGCATAACTTGTCTCAAGATGGATAGCTAGTTATTTCCTTTGTTGCAAAAATGTTTTTGGGCAGAAGTGTTAGCATGTCGAAAAGTTAAGTAAATTATATCATTGCTTTAGTGAGATATTCCAAACAGATCTACTGCATCACAAAAACATTAAAGAATGAACAGTCTCAAAAACTGGGTTTGAAAGTTTAATACTACACTCCATTTACTGCTAGATCACTGACATACACAATAGCATACACTGAGGTGATAAAAGTCATGGGGTACACCCAAATATTGTGTTGGTCGTCCTTTTGCCCATTGTAGTGCAGCAACTCAACATGGCATGGACTCACAAAGTTACTGGAAATCCCCTGCAGTAATATTGAGCCATCCTGCCTTTGTAGCCAAAGTGCAGCTAGTGCAGGATTTTGTGCACAGAACTGATCCCTCGATGATGTCCCATAAATGTTTGATGGGATTTAAATCGGGTGATCTGGGTGGCCAAACCATTTTCTCAGATTGTTCAGAATTTTCTTCAAACCAATCGCAAACAGTTGTGGGCCGGTGACATTGCGCATTGTCATCCATAAAAATTCCATCATTGTTTGGGAACATGAAGTCTCTGAATGGCTGCAAATGGTCTCCAAGTAGATGAAAATAACCATTTCCAGTCAATGGTTCGTTCCATGTAAACATAGCCCATTATGGAGCCACCACCAACTTGCACAGTGTCTTGCTGACAAATTGGGTCCATAGCTTCATGGGGTCTGCACCACACTTGAACCCTGCCATCAGCTCGTACCAACTGCACTCAGGACTCATCTGACCAGGCTATGGTTTTCCAGTCATCTTGGGTCCTACCAATATGGTAATGAGCCCAGGAGAGGCACTGCAGGCGATGTGCTGTTAGCAAAGGCACTTGCATCAGTCTGCTGCCTTAGCAAAGGCAGTCTGCTGCCGTAGCCCATTAACGCCAAATTTGGCCGTGCTGCCCTAACGGATACATTCTTCGCGCATCCCACATTGATTTCTGTGTTTATTTCACACAGTGTGGCTCATCTGTTAACACTGACAACTCTACACATATCTTGCTGCTCGTGATCGTGAAGTGAAGCCCATCGGCCACTGCGTTGTCTGTGGTGATAGGTAATACATGAAATTTGGAAGTGTTGACAAAGTCTTGATTGTGTGGATTTCAGACTATTGAAGTCTCTAACGATTTCCAAAATGGAATGTCCCATGCACCTAACTCCAACTACCATTCCGCGTTCAGCGTCTGTTAAGTCTTGTCGTGTGGCTATAATCACATCGGAACCTTTTCATATGAATCATCTGAGTGCAAATGACTACTTCACCCTTTCATACCTTGTGTACGCGATACTACTGCCATCTGTATATGTGCACATCACTATCCCATGACTTATGTCAGTGCACTGTTCAGATGGTAGAGAACTGTACAGACTGCTGCTGTCTGCAGCTTATGTGGAAGCAGGACTTAATTGTGAAAGTTAATTGTTGAATTAAGTGATCACCTCTAGCAGCCGGTGGCCAGGATTTTGGATAAAACCTGTGTACATGGTTTCTGAGGCTAGTTGCAATGATGCTGTTTGATAGAAACCATTGAGATTCACTTCCATTGGCTGTCATAATAAAATTGATTGGAACCTGGAAACTCAGTGTCAGTGTCTTCTGCCCTTAGCCCACTGATAAGGAATGGCTCTGGCTTCTGAAACATTTAAGAATAATAAAATATTGGTGACCTGAGAATTCTTCATTACTGTTCACATGCCACTGTTTAATAATAATAATAATAATAATAATAATAATAATAATAATGGAGCAAAATTAACTTTAATAAAAAAAACTAGTAGTTTTAATTGAATATTTCAACCAGTCACAAGACACACCTTCAGAAGTAACGAATAACTTGAAGGAAAACCTCAGTACAATAATGTATAGTTTCCACAGGCGAGATATTACTATCAGAAGAGATTTTAACCATGTCAGTAATGTAAAGGAACTTGGGATGAAGTAAAAATTGATGAGACTCTACAGAAATATACACCTAGCAAAACAGTTAAGTAGATCCCCCATCCCACAGGTATACAAACAGTATTATGAAGATATACCATAAAATAATGCCTTTTGCCCAAGCCATGTAAAGTAAAATGTAGAACTGCAGACAGATCTAAAAATGGCTACCAGAAGGGCAATGTCTAGTCTTCAGACTTCTATTGTCAAATCTCTCACAAAACCATAAAGCATTTTTAAGTCTGACTATATTATAAAAACTAATATTTTAACACTTGTCCAAAACTGACACCAGATAAATATTAGTTGAAAACAGAATTCTGCTTCTGGCTAAACTTGACAGGGTCTTCAAGTCAGACAAATCCAAGTCAAATACTGTATGTAATTTTCATGGGAATAAGTTCTGTTGTTAACTACAATTTATCACACATCCTTTAAACAGGGAATCATTCTCATTGACTGATAGAGAGGACATGTTACCCTGACTGAAAGAAGTAATAATAATAATAATAATAATAGAACATGAAGTAACATACATGTTAGATACAGACATTAGACCATTCTTGCATAGACCACCAAATAACCCACAATTTGAAACAACTATCAACACAATCATACACAACAAAATAAATGAAAATACAACTATGGAAGAGTTACAACTACTGGTTTATGTAGGAGCACTCACTACACTAAATATACACACTAGGCAGAGATCAGAACCAACCAACACACAGAAGAAACCCACAAAACCAGCATGGCAACACAGGCTACAGATCAGAATAGAAAAACTGATAAAAGACATCGGACAGCTGACACAATTTATAATAAATTAAATATCAGACAAAAAACGAAAAAGGTTGGAAGCAATAGAGCAATTAGATGAAAAGAAGCAGAAATTACAAGCATTGGCCAAACAACTTAGAAGATACAAAAAAAGTGAAAATAGAAGGAAACAAAACCAAACATTCAACACAAACCAAAAGAAATTTTACCAGACAATAGATAACACACACATTAAAATAGACAATCCACCAAACATAACAGACATGGAACACTTCTGTAGCAACATATGGTCAAACCCGGTACAACATAACAGGCATGCACGGTGGATACAAGCAGAAACAGACTCATACAAGATGATACCACAAGTGCCTGAAGTGATAATTTTGTAACATGAAGTCACCCGAGCAATTAATTCTACGCACAATTGGAAAGCCCCTGGAAATGATAATATAGCAAATTTCTGGCTAAAGAAGTTCACCTCAACACATTCACATCTAACTAAATTATTTAACAGTTACATTGCAGACCCATACACAGTCCCTGATACACTTACACATGGAATAACTTATCTGAAGCCTAAAGATCAAGCAGACACAGCAAACCCAGCAAAATATCGCCCCATAACACGCCTACCAACAATCTACAAAATATTCACTTCAGTCATTACACAGAAATTAATGACACATACAACACAGAACAAAATTATCAATGAAGAACAAAAAGGCTGCTGCAAAGGAGCACGAGGATGTAAAGAGCAACTGATAATAGATACAGAGGTGACATATCAAGCTAAAACTAAACAAAGGTCGCTGCACTACGCATACATTGATTACCAAAAAGCTTTTGATAGTGTACCCCACTCATGTTTACTACAGATATTGGAAATATACAAAGTAGATCCTAAATTAATACAGTTCCTAGACATAGTAATGAAAAATTGAAAAACCACACTTAATATCCAAACAAATTCATATAATATCACATCACAGCCAATACAGATTAAGCATGGAATATACCAAGGAGACTCATTAAGTCCTTTCTGGTTCTGCCTTGCTCTGAACCCACTATCCAACATGCTAAATAATACAAATTATGGCTATAATATTACTGGAACATACCCACACAAAATCACACATTTGCTATACATGAATGATCTAAAACTACTGGCAGCAACAAATCAACAACTCAACCAATTACTAAAGATAACAGAAGTATTCAGCAATGATATAAATATGGCTTTTGGAACAGACAAATGTAAGCAAAATAGCATAGTCAAGGGAAAACACACTAAACAAGAAGATTACATGTTGGATAACCACAGCGACTGCATAGAAGCGATGGAAAAAACAGATGCCTATAAATATCTAGGATACGGACAAAAAATAAGAATAGATAATACAAATATTAAAGAAGAACTAAAAGAAAAATATAGACAAAGACTAACAAAAATACTGAAAACAGAATTGACAGCAAGGAACAAGACAAAAGCTATAAATACTGTACCAATATTGACCTACTCATTTGGAGTAGTGAAATGGAGTAACACAGACCTAGAAGCACTCAATACACTTACACAATCACAGTGCCACAAATATAGAATACATCACATACATTCAGCAACAGAAAGATTCACATTAAGCAGAAAAGAAGGAGGAAGGGGATTTATCGACATAAAAACCCTACATTATGGACAGGTAGACAATTTAAGAAAATTCTTTATAGAACGAGCAGAAACTAGCAAAATACACAAAGCAATCACTCATATAAATACATCGGCTACACCATTGCAATTTCATAACCACTTCTACAACCCTTTAGATCACATAACATCAACAGATACGAAGAAAGTAAATTGTAAAAAGAAAACACTACATGGTAAGCACCCGTATCATCTAACACTGCCACACATTGATCAAGACGCATCCAACGCATGGCTAAGAAAAGGCAATATATACAGTGAGTCAGAAGGATTCATGATTGCAATACAGGATCAAACAATAAACACCAGATATTACAGCAAGCATATTATTAAAGATCCCAATACCGCAACAGATAAATGCAGACTTTGCAAACAACAAATAGAAACAGTAGACCACGTCACAAGCGGATGTACAATACTAGCAAGTACAGAATACCCCAAAAGACATGACAATGTAGCAAAAATAATATATCAACAGCTTGCCATACAACATAAACTAATAAAACAACACGTTCCCACATACAAGTATGCACCACATAATGTACTGGAGAATGATGAATACAAATTATACTGGAACAGAACTATTATAACAGATAAAACAACACCACATAACAAACCTGACATCATACTCCCCAATAAAAAGAAGAAATTAACACAACTAATCGAAATATCCATACCCAATACAACAAATATACAGAAGAAAACAGGAGAAAAAATTGAAAAATACATCCAACTGGCTGAGGAAGTCAAGGACATGTGGCATCAGGATAAAGTTGCGATTGTACCAATTATACTATCAACTACAGGAGTCATACCACACAGTATCCACCAGTACATCAACGCAATACAGCTACATCCAAACATATATATGCAACTACTGAAATCTGTAATTATTGATACATGTTCAGTTACCCAAAAGTTCCTAAATGCAATGTAACATATACCGTACAGTTAAAAGGAAGTCACGCTTGATCAAGGTCCGTGTCACTTTCCATTTTTAACCAGACATAACGTCTGAGACAGGAAAAAGAAATAATAATAATTAAATAGAGACAACAGAACAAATCCACAGAACCAGCAGCCTGTTATCACTCACAACTATCTGTAAGTTCATACTGTACCAGATTTGTATGTGTTCTTAGCAGTTCGTACTGTACCAAATTTGTGTGTGTTACTAGCTTTGCCCTTAACCATGATTACCCACAAATCCGTCGGGCAGAGACTGGAAACACTAAATACCACTCCCATGGAACTACACCCTATATTGCTCAGCATTGTAATTGTACATGATGAACCCAACTTTACTAACAAAATTTTGGAAGTTGTTAAGGGATATTTTCTGAGCATTTTTTCATAAGGGACCCACAATGTTTGATAGCTCATTGCTGAGTAATAATGTAATTATGATGTATTTTGTTTGTCACCCCATTTACTTTTGTTTCTGCGGAAATAACTTCATAACATTAAAAAAGCCTACAGTATGAATTCACTAAAATATACAATACAAAACTCAAGTTTCTCATCGGCATCTACATGAAGATGCAAAAGCTTTAAAATTTGGTTGCCATCACTGCAGGAACAGCTGAGCATAGTATCTGCGTGCACTCTTTTATTTTGTTCAGTGAACCCATTCACAAAGTTCAGTAAACATATCCCTACTGCTGTGAATCACTGTTCACGTATAACTAACACTGCCACAAAAACAAACCTGAGACAGAACCAGACAGAGCCAAATGCAGACTGAGAGTAAAGAGTAAAGTGGGCATTACTGTCGTCATGGAGGGCTCCAGTGCCATATTTTAGAAGGCCATCTTTCCTTGGCCATCCTTCTAAGATGTCCATACCATGTTAACCATTTATTTTCACTTGTCTCTACAATATCCGTTGTAACTCTGATCTGTTCTGGTAACACTTCATTTCTTATTTTGCCACTTCTTGTTACACTATGTGAGCAGAAGTATCCAGACACCTGTCTGAAAATGACTTAAAAGTTCATGGAGACCTCCATCGGTAATGCTGGAATTCAATATGCTGTTGGCCCACCCTTAGCCTTGATGACAGCTTCCACTGTCGCAGGCATACATTCAATCAGGTGCTGGAAGGTTTCTTGGGGAATGACAGCCCATTCTTCATGGAATTCTGCACTGAGGAGAGGGTGTCAATGTTGGTCAGTGAGTCTTGGCACAAAGTCGGCATTCCAAAACATCCGAAAGGTGTTCAATAGGATTCAGGTCTGGACTCTGTGCAGGCCAGTCCATTACAGGGATGTTATGGTCATGTAACCAGTCCCCCACAGGCTGTGCATTATGAACAGGTACTCGATCGTGTTGAAAGGTGCAATTGCCATCCTCGAATTGCTCTTCAACAGTGGGAAGCAAGAAGGTACTTACAACATCAATGTAGGCCTGTGCTGTGATAGTGCCACACAAAACAACAAGAGGTGGTAGCCCCCTCCATGGAAAATGCGACTACACCATAACACCACTGCCTCCAAATTTTACTGTTGGCACTACACACACTGGCAGATGACATTGAACGAGCATTCGCCAAACCCACACCCTGCTGTCAGATCGCCACATTGTGTACTGTCATTTGTCACTCCACACAATGCTTTTCCACTGTTCAGTCATCCAATGTTTACACTCCTTACGCCAAGTGAGGCGTTGTTTGGCATTTGCCAGCATGATGTGTGCCTTATGAGCAGCCACTCAACCATGAAATCCAAGTTTTCTCATCTCCTGCCTGACTGTCATAGGATCCTAATGCAGTTCGAAATTCCTGTGTGAATGGTCTGGATAGATGTCTGCCTATTACACATTGTGACCGTCTTCAACTGTCGGCGGTCTCTGTCAGTCAACAGATGATGTCAACCTGTACGCTTTTGTGCTGTACATGTCCCTTCTCATTTCCACTTCACTATCACATTGGAAACTGTTGTGGATTGGCAAGAGAGCCAACCCGGTATGAGAGGAAGCCGAAAGGCACGCGTTTTAGCTCATGCAGGCTGGCGTGCGGTCTGGAACAGGTCAAGGAAATTAGACTAGCAAAAAAGGACATAGCTGTGGAATACTTAACTTTAATCCATAAATGGTGAACATCGCTCTTGACGGTACATGTTTTACAGCATCAATAGTAACTGGTAATGGCGCCTTGCTAGGTCGTAACAAATGACGTAGCTGAAGGCAAATCCTGGTAGTATTGAAATGTAAACTTCTGGGTGCCCGAAGAATCAAAATCGTCTCGGCAAATGAGAGCATATTTTGTCAGTGCACCTCGCTAGCAAAGTCGGCTGTACAACTGGGGCGAGTGCTAGGAAGTCTCTCTAGACCTGCCGTGTGGCGGCGCTCGGTCTGCAATCACTGATAGTGGCGACACGCGGGTCCGACTTATACTAAAGGACCGCGGCCGATTTAAAGACTACCACCTAGCAAGTGTGGTATCTGGCGGTGACACCACAGAAACAATGGACCTAGGGATGCTTAGGGGTGTGGAAATCTCACATACAGATGTATGACACAAGTGACACTCAATCACGCGTGACGACGTTTGAAGTCTGTGAGTTCCGCAGAGCGCCCCATTCTGCTCTCTCATGAAGTCTAATGACTACTGAAATCACTGATAGGTGGTAGCACAATGCACCTAATATGAAAAATGTATGTTTTTGTGGGTGTCCGGATTATTTTGGTCACATAGTGTACTTCACAACTTCATCACCAAAACTCCACTTCCATTTCTTGTAATTTCTTCTCATTTATCCTGGAAACTTCCCACAGTTGAGCACCATAGAAAGCAATGTTCTCAACTATAGTTTTGTATATCCCGCTTTTCAAATTATTTGGTGTTGTTTGATTCCAAATAATAGAGTTTAGCAGCTTAATTCGCACCTTTCCCTTTCCTATTCTATGCTTTATTTCTTTATTGATTCCACCTTTATCCAAAATGATTGTCCATAATTATTTATATGATTGACTACACTTTACTATGGATCCATCATCCATAACAAGATCCCTTCCTGTACCTCCGACAACGAAGTATTCTGTCTTTGTAAAGTTAATTTTCATGCCCCACTGCTCATATTCTTCTTTAAGCTTTCTTAACATATATGACACATCCTCATCTTCCTTAGCAAAAGTGACATGATTGTCGGCGAAATATGGGGAGAAAAGGATGTCATCACCTACTCAATTCCCATGTTTTTGCACTTTCTTATCCAATTTTCAAAAATACAGGGAGTACATGAAGTCTGGGAACACTTTCAATTATTTATTGCACAAGAATCAAACATTACACATATATCATACATATGTCATTTTGAAGAGAAACGGGACGACAACGGTTCAATCCCGTCTCCGGCCATCCTGATTTAGGTTTTCCGTGATTTCCCTAAATCATTTCAGGCAAATGCCAGGATGGATCCTTTGAAAGGGCACGGCCGATTTCCTTCCCAATCCTTCCCTAACCCGAGCTTGCGCTCTGTCTCTAATGACCTCGTTGTCGACGGGACGTTAAACACTAACCAACACCACCTTTGAAGAGAAACCCTGAAAGTTATTATTTTTTTTCTTCATGTATACTGCCACAGACTAGTTTGAAAATTTGCCAATAATGAGCGACTACACCATAACACCACGACCTCCAAATTTTACTGTTGGCGGAAACATGGCAAGTTCAGGTGTGGATCGAGCTTTCTGTGTGTTGGAATTCGACAAAAACAAGTATGCTACAGCTGTTCATCAGATGTTGAGAACCAAGTACGGTAAGAAGCCACCAACAAAGAAGGCCGTTTACCACTGGCACAACAAATTCATTACGTCAGGTTGCTTGTGCCCGGCAAAGAGAAGCGGACATCCCAGTGTGAGTGAAGTGATTGTGGAGGGACATTCATAAGGAGTCCAAAGAAATCGGTGTGTTGTGCATCCTGTGAACTCGAAATGGTTCCAATGACAGTGTGAAAGTCCTGCATGTGAAGTTCGTGGGTACCTGAACACGGAGCTGCCACATCGATGGATCGGCCGTGCTACAGAAGGGGACAGCTGTTTCACGAAATGGCCTCCCTGATCACCAGATCTCACTCTGTGTGACTTTTTTCTGTGGGGACACATTAAAGATCTGGTGTATGTACTGCCTCTACCACGTGATGTCGCAGAGCTCCAGGAGAGAATACGGGAAGCGACTGTCACAGTCGACGATGCCATGCCGGCATGGCTATGGCAAGAATTCGGTTACCTTATTGACGTGTGCCGAATCACTCATGGTTTGCATATCGAATGTTTGTAAAAAAAACTATCAGAGTTTCTTTTCAAAATGCAATATGTATGACATCTGTACAATGTTTAGTTCTTGTGCAGAAAATAATTGAAAGTGTTCCTGAACTTTATGTACACCCTGTATTTTAAAGAGGGTAGGCACTAAGCAGCATCTCTTGCTAACCTTAAGTTTCTGTGAGAGTAACTTCCCAACTTTAACACAACAAGTAAGCTTTCTAAAGCATTGTACGTAGCATTTATTAATGTTCTGGTTGTTGCTTGCTTCCCACATTCTACAAAGTGGTACATTGTTGTAGGCCTTCTGCAAGTCTGTAAAACCATCTCTCTCCAAGTCACGGGCCAGTTGCTCGCCAGTCACCTTTCTAATGGCATAGATATTATTAATACAAAACCTTCATGCCTGAAAGCCACTCTTTTCTTCTACTTCCTCAGTTTCTTTCTTACTTCTAGTTTTAAGGGTATTACCATATAGAGTCTGTATAGAATTGAGAACTGTGATGCCTCAGTAAAGCAATCATTGATGCTTCCCTTTTTAAATTCATTTGTGATGAACCCTTCTTTAAACTTGATAGGGATTTCCTCTCCACTAAGACAGAGATTAAATAGCTTTGCAAGCTGTTCAAACAACATGTTTGGCCTAGTCTTCAATAACTCTATATATACAGCTCCAGAACCTGGTGCTTTGTCATTTTTGAATTGTTTAACTGTATCCTGTACTTCCAGTGTTGTTATCGCCTGGATTTCTGTGTCATGTACATTGCCTGCAAAGGGGCATATATCATGAAATTTGTATCAATCTTCTTAAACAGTTCTTTGTAGTATGTCTTCCCTCTATCTATACTCATCAGCTGTAAGTTTATACTACTTCTGTCCTTTATTCATAGCTGTCTTATCATCTTCTTTACTTATTTGTACTTTGAACTTCCTGTGCAGTTATTAATTTCTATACATTTAAAGTCCCACACAGCATTTTTTTGTCTGATTACTGCTTTCTTTGCCCCTCATGTCAGTGTTACATACCTGCTTCTATAATCAGTCTTATTGCTTGTAAGCCATCTGTTATAGGCCTCCATATCCTCCTTCACTTTTGCAGCAGTATGATCATCCCAACAATCATTTCAAATTTGCCAGACATGTTCTCAGGTACTCCAAGACTTTCAAAGGCAGCATCATGAGTAGCTCTCACAGTTGTCGTATACACTACTTCCACTGTTGTATCATCAGTCTGATGTAGCTTCTCATTCAATCTCAGCTTCTATAAGAAGACAATTGAAGGATCCTGCAGTAAATTTAACTTATACTGTGGTTGGTCCAGTTTCTCTCTATTCTCATTCGTTATTTGATGTACCAGTTATTCTTCAGTATCTTTCTGTAGCACCACATTTCAAAAGCTCCTGTTCTCTTGTCTGAAATGTTGATTGTCCATAATTCTCTTCAGTGCAAGGCTATCCTCCAGACAAATACTTTCAGAAAAGACTGAGTGAAGTGGCACAATGGTTAGCACACACAACTTGCATTTGGGAGGATGATGGTTCAAATCTGTTTCCAGCCATTCAGATTTAGGTTTTCGGTGATTTCCCCAAAATGCACCAAGTAAATGCCAACATGGTTCCTTTGAAATGGCATGGCCAATTTCTTTCCCAGTGACCTTGACCTTGACAGTGTGTTAAACTCTAATCTTTCCTCCTTTCTTCCTTCAGAAAAGACTTCCAAACACTTAGATTTAAGTTCGATGGTAGCAAATTTCGTGAAACATGTTTTTAGGAAATGTCAGTGGTCATAAAAATGATTAAAAACATAACACAGTCTATACTACATAAAATATTTTATTTTAAAAAAAGGATGACCAGTTTCAACTAATATCTGACCATACTCAGACCGTTACATACTCCATACTGACTGCTGGAGCTGGTGGCGTGGAACACTAACTGCTCTTGTCTAGTGTGAAGAACAACTGCTCTGTTTTTAAAATAAAATATTTTATGAGTCTAGACTGTTTCTATTTTATTTTTAATAACAGATTTCTCTTTCTCAGAAATGCTCTTCTTGCTATTGCCAGTATGCATTTTATATTCTCCCTACCTTGGCCATCATCAGTTATGTTGCTGCCCATAGTAGAATCTAGAACATTTTCTGAAGTGATATCTTAGGAACTTTATTGTGCCAGATGACCTCTTTTATTGCACATAAATAGATTCCAAGAGCTCTTATTACTTATTTTGATTAGATGCTGTGGTGAGTCAGTCTATTGTGACCGCTGCACAACGGGAGAGTGAATGCCACCTGTTGGTGTTGCGAGCACATAACGTGGTAAGAAAATTATGTAAGTGGAGCAGAGATGAATGGGCAATCTTTGTTGTGATGATATGGTGACAAATGGTGAAATCCTCTGACATAAGCGACTTTGTCAAAGACTAAATTTTTATGGCCCAACAGCTTGGAATGAGCATCTCGGTAATGGCAAAGCTTGTCAGCTGTTAGTTTGCTACTGTTGTGAACATGCACAGGAAGTTGTTGATAGTGAAACTACAATTACGTAACGAGATGTTGGTCGTCCACACCTCATCACAGGATGTGCAGGCCTCTGACCACCTCGTTCTGTGCTGAGGCATGGAGATCAGGGGCTTGCCCACTCTGTAAAACAGGGTATATGGTGCTCTGTTGCAAATCTGAAGACAGAATACAATGCTGGTGCTAGCGCAAATGTTTTAGAGCACACCATTCAGTGCACATTCTTGAACATGGGGCTCCACAGCAGATGACCCCCTACATTTTCCCATGTTGACCCATTGGTATTGCCAGTTAAGATTACAGTAGGCATGAGAGCGTCAAGATGAGACCATGAATCAGTGGAAATGTGTCACTTGATAAGATGAATCACATTATTGTTTCTCCAGGTTGATAGTTGTGTCTGGATACACTGTCATCTGTGTGAATGAGTGCTCGCAATATACAGAGCCATGTATAGAGGCCAAAGGTGGCAATATTACACTATGGGGGACATTCATTTGGGCTCCCATGGAACCTGCAGTACTAATTGGTTTCATCATGAAGGCTGTAGACTATGTAGACATTATTGTGGTCCATCTACATCCCTTCATGCATGATGTCTTCTCCAATGGCAATGACGTCTTCCATCAGTATAATTGTTGACATCACAAGGCCAGAATTATGCTACATTGGTTTAAGGAGCACGATAGTGAACACGCATTGAGGTTTTGTCCGCCAATTTCACCTGACTTGAACCCTATGGAACATATCCCAGATACTATCAAGTGCCAGATCCTTGTCCACAAACCAGTGGTCTGGAATTGCATGATGTGTGTAGACATCAAGTGCTGCATACCTCTAAAAACCTACCAAGGACTTTTCAAATCCATACCATGCATAATCACTGCTGTATTGCATCCAAAAGTAGATCAACATGCTGTTAAGCAAGTGGTCAGAATGTTTTGGCTCCTCGTTGCATTTGGAAGTGCCATCTAAACATCCCCCCTACAAAACCCCTTCCCCCACCCCACCGCCACCCCACCCCGAAAAGATCAATCTATTGCAGAAATTGACTCTAGCTCTAAATGTCAAAGAATGTAAATTTATCTTTATCATAGAACATGAAACAACATTATTTATGAGTTGCAAGTGCTCATGTACCTGCATATGCAAATTATGTGACTCTGATACTCATGACAGTATACTTTTAATGATCTGATGATGTCAGCAAGCTGAAACTGGTCATTGTAGACTCTATAATAATGTGCAATCAAGATGAACATTTATGAATAATTCATATTACGCCATGATGGCAGGTGGTGCACGTAGCAGGTATTGTGGATCCACGATACCTGCTCCATTCACCAACACAGGCCATAATGGTGTAACATGGTCTGAAGATGGTCACATTTGGATCAAAACCAGTTACCATCGCAGTAAATAATTTATGAATAAAGTGCCAAACATGATTGTGGCCTCATTTATAAACTTCATGTCTTCAATTGATAAATTTCATGTGTGTGCTAATAATCTGTGCTGGTCAACACTTAGAAGGAGCATACCAAAACCTGTTTAAGATGTGTTAATATCATTCTGCCCTCTTATGTTTCTGTCATGTAGAGACTGGTTTACAAAAAGCCAGTCTTCCCATCCCCCACTTAGGAATGGGACAAAAAGAAACCTGAATACACATACAATAAAAAGTACTCTATGGTATGCATAGTACAGTGATTTTCAAGCTTTATATGTTAAGCACTGCAGTAATGTGGTGCATACTTCATATGCATATGTGCATTGCCGGGTCTGTATGTATCAGTTTAGGGATTTGCATAAAATCTCTATATGTTTTCAAAACGGATTTCCAAAGACTTTGTGTTTATAAAACTAACTAAAATTGTGGAATTGATACTGTTCTTTGTGTCACTAAACTTTTCCTCTCGCTGTTCATTTTGTTCACTCCAACTTAAATTCATAAAAAGGATTTATTAAAAAATCCTTCTCCTCTGGATTGTATTATTAATCTCTTACAATAATATATTATTATCTGCAACAGATTCTAATATTTGCACTATAATCCTCATAGACAATTTTCATTTTCAGAATTTGATACTTTAGTATCTGGTGTGATTCAGATACCCCACCTGGCCTGAGTATCGATAGGAAGAACATGTCAGATATACTTGGGCTCCAGAAAGCAGCCATGAATTTCACCCACGTGAATGGCAAGCATGTAATATGCTGCCACCCTCTGACAAGTGTTAACCAGCACACACTGCAGCCTGGCTATTGCTGACCTGTCTCTCTCACTTAGTCACTGAAACCTATAGTCATGTGCCATGGAATAGTAGACTTTTGACCTTGGCTGATATACATTCATGATTTGGATTGCTCTCTGGATTGTTGTATACACTTAAGAGGACTTTGCTACACTCTGGACGTATTTTGCGATCTCTGCTGTCATTTGTTTCTGGAACAGTCATTTTTGTTGTGACGACCTCCATGTTACCATCAGTGTGTTATCTTAAACTGTGTTGTACTTGCAGAGAGTAGGACAGAAGAGATACCTGATTTTGTTTTGTTATGTTTGGTAATCGTTAGCTACCTGATTCGCTGTGAACTTATCTTTTCTTTGAATATTGACAAGTGATTTCCAGTTGTACTAAACAGTTCAGTGGTCAAGGAACCTACTGGGATATTTGATTTGGACATGTGTAAAGCTTCCCCCTCTGCCCCTCCCCCCTACAGATGATTAGCCACATGATATGTTTGGTGAAACAGCTCAGTTTGTGCTCCAGTGCTAGGGTTTTTTCTTTGACTTTGTCTTGCAGTGTTCCATAGTACGATCTTGCTATAATGGATAGTAAATTGTTGTTGTAATAAAGAATACTTAGAGGATGTATTAATAATTTTCTCTTTCAGCATAATATTTACTTGACTTACTAGCAAATTTTCACTAGTTATCACCCAGTTTGTTTCTGTGTGTATTCACTGCTGTTTGGGCAGTTGGTGAGTGTGATGCCAACTGCACACACAGCTGTTTTTTTACTCTGGGAGTAGTGCTCTTATACATTTGAAGTACTTGTAATTGACAGTGCCATACACTTTTTCTCATTGGTCTTTCACAAAAGCATGAAGAGTTTTTTCAGTAACATCCAGCATTATTAGTGAGTAGGACAATTGAGGTGCACTGCATCAGCCATCACTGACAAGGGTCCTGTTTCTGCATAATAAATTGCTGGATAAATTGCTTAAATTTCTTATGCAAAAGTCATTTTGTTTGCTTACCAGATGTTTCCTGAACAAGTCTTGTTTTGAAACTTCCTGGTAGATTAAAACTGTGTGCCGGACCGAGACTCGAACTCGGGACCTTTGCCTTACGCGGGCAAGTGCTCTTCTGACTGAGCTACCCAAGCATGACTTACACCCCATCCTCACAGCTTTAATTCCGCCAGTACCTCATCTCCTACCTTCCAAACTTGACAGAAGCTCTCCTGCGAACCTTGCAGAACTAGCACTCCTGGAAGAAAGGATATTGCGGAGACATGGCTTAGCCACAGCCTGGGGGATGTTTCTAGAATGAAATTTTCACTCTACAGTGCAGTGTGCGCTGATATGAAACTTCCTGGCAGATTAAGGCAAGTGCTCTACCGACTGAGCTACCCAAGCATGACTCACGCCCCATCCTCACAGCTTTAATTCCACCAGTACCTCGTCTCCTAACTTCCAAACTTCACAGAAGCTTTCCTGGGAAGAGGAGAGTTTCTGTGAAGTTTGGAAGGTAGAAGACGAGGTACTGGTGGAATTAAAGCTGTGAGGACGGGGCCTGAGTCGTGCTTGGGTAGCTCAGTCGGTAGAGCACTTGCCCGCGAAAGGCAAGGTTCCGAGTTTGAGCCTTGGTCCGGCACACAGTTTTAATGTGCCAGGAAGTTTCATATCAGTGCACACTCCACTGTAGAGTGAAAATTTCATTCTAAGTCTTGTTTTCCTGACAGTGTTCCTCATACCTAAATTTCTGGCACTGTATCATGAAATTCTGTGAGTATGACTTAATTTACTGTCAGTGGCACAAAATTTGAAATTAATTGCTGTTTTGAGCCTCTAAGTCCAACGAGAGACATGAACAAGCCCAGTTCTGCATCATATAAATGCAGAGATAATGAAATATGGAATAAGAGTCATAATTATGTTCAGGAATTTACATGGTCATGTAATTGTGGAATTTTGTAATGTCATAAAGCTGGTAACCATAATCCAAAATAGGGTTGATGGTACTGAAAGTTGTCATTTATGTATTCTCTGTTTTTTTAATTAAAGCTCTTATAAGTGTTATTCCAAATATTCTTATACGGTGTGTTATGTCTCTAAATGCTTCTATATCAGCACATCTCCCCATGTTTTTCTCATCTATGTTATTATCTTGCCTAGAGGAAAAAATACCCCTTGTGAGCCGAGAAAAACTACACAACTACACATATCAGAAGTTCATTATTTGTCTATTTCTGCTGTTATTTTCATTTTTCAGCCTTTCCTTTCCTTTGTGCAAAACAAACCAGAATTTTCAATAGTTCCTTATCCAAATAAATTTTTCCCTCTCATGTCAAATGTGTTTGATTTTGTTGTTGCTGTGTCATTATATTTCATAAAATGTGCATGCTGGTGTAGCTGGCAAAGTATACCAGGCGTTAAGTTTACTTAAGGTGGACCTCTTTAATCTTTTAGGAAAACTGTACTTATGTAAATACATAAAGCAGAATATTTTATGGTCTTTATTTACATTTTTATTTTAGCATATGTTGTGTTTTAAGTGTTGGGCAAGGAAATTTTATACATTAGTTAGTTAAATATCATAAGTGGGTAAATGATTTATGTGACCTCATCTCTGTTTTTATAGCACATAGTAAATACTAGCAAATCATCCTTCTACAACCACACAATAATACTAGCAGATTCCCTACTATTTTTCTATGTTGTATGTAGCTTTAGACAGCAACTCAAAGTAAAATAGGCATGAAGTGAATTGTTGCTCTTAATGCCACATTGTATTAGCCTTCATATTGTTGGAAGGTGTTTCTAGAAATGACCAGAGATCAAACTTTAGACTCAAAGTTCTGTGGACAGGCATTTACCCTCCGGATCCCCAAGTGAGACAGCAAGTAGGATTGTGTACCATATGTGTGTTTATCACTATTTGAGATAAACTGAAATAGTAGCTCTTGCACAGTGAACATGGTTTTATAAATACAAGTGTGTGTGGGGCCATGTTTATTATTTTCAGTATTACATTATATAGTCTTCCTAGTTCCATGCATGTTTTATGTTCTCTGTAGCTTTTCAGTGTTTAAACTATTATTTGACATATTTGTCTTCTGTTTCATTGTTATATTTTACAAATGATAAGTGAAACATTTATGCCTCTCAACATCTCAGGTTTTTGATAGTTGACCTGTTTTGCTGCATTGCATTTAGAATTTTTAGTACTTTGTATGTTTTTTACGTAATTTTTTTTAATCTTTATGGTTCATTTCTGTTGTAGGGAAGAAACATGAGAATTTAGCAGCAGTTCTGTGATATATTTCCACTGTTTTGTCATTGGACGTCAGCTTTTAAGAAAAAGAAAAAAAAGCTAATTCCAAAAATATTAGTGGTTTGGACAATGCTCACATTGTAAAGTGTCACATTTAGAAGTCATCAACTGATAATTTTTTTCAAGCAAAACTGATGTGCTTTCAGGCAATGAAATGACATATTGTCCAGTACATTATTTTGTTTTATTTTCATTTGTTAATTAGGTATAACTATAATTTGAACTTGAGTTTGTTTGGTAGAGCCACCATCACTTGAAAGTCATGTAATTTATGTAACATGCAGAAATAGTGAGAAATTTAAAATTAAGTGTTCACTCAAAATATTCCAAAGAAAAATGGTGTCATACTTATAGCAGGAAGTACAAGAAAAGCTCTAATTAAAACTTGTTTATTAATTGTTGGAGTCTACTTAAATTTAATGTGCACTGTTTGGTTGTAATTACCTAAATACTTCTGGAAACAGTTTACATTACTTAATTTGTTGTGTCAAACTGATTAAATTTCAATAATAACTTGTACAAGTGACTTAGGAGTCTGTATGATGAAATATGTTGAGTGATACTGTTTTCAATTATTCAGAAATTTATATGAATATCACTGCTTGTGAACAAGATATTAAATTAATCAAGAAGAGTCAGTTGAAAATAATGTTTAGTGTAAGTGCAAGAGGTGGTCATGCCACCATACTGTAAGTTAATTTGCTTTTTGTTTCAGTAAATATTTGAATGTTCATAGCATATCTTTTCTGAACATGTTAGGATGAAGGTTCAGAGGAATAGTTATGAGATTCAGATTTTAGTTGGGGCAGGAGTTTTATTTGCTTTTTGAGTCTTACCTGATAGACAGTCCTGCAATGTAAAATCCGGCATTTGAGTTTCCCAGAGCCTTGTCAGATAGAGTTGCTTAC
The DNA here is from genome assembly GCF_023864275.1 of Schistocerca cancellata. Lineage (NCBI taxonomy): Eukaryota > Metazoa > Arthropoda > Insecta > Orthoptera > Acrididae > Schistocerca > Schistocerca cancellata. The sequence goes on along the minus strand of NC_064629.1, from coordinate 808,449,929 downwards.
TTTGGGTCTTGCACCTGATGTGTTGGGATTTCCTAATCTGCATAAAGTGGACTGTAGGGGAGTTACACAGGACATACTTAAATTGTGCCTACTACATTCATTTGGGGTTATGGAATTTCCCTTGACTCTCTATTTGCTTTAGATAGTCTCCCAGGCCAGGTACCATGTTACAAGAAGTCATGGCACCAGGCAGCTCTTTCACAGAAGTACTATTGGGGGGATGACCAATAAGAGTGTTTGCATTCTCCTCCAGATGTTGTGTTTGATGGAAAAGGTGGACTAGGCAGGATTAATTAAAGCTAAAAAATGTCCTTCGTCAATCTTGTTTCCACTACATGTAATAAGTGCATTCAAAATATTAAAAAGATACAAGGGGAAACCAATCAAAAGTGATCATAGAAGTTTACATCAATGGTACACACCTGACCTCAAAAAATTAAGAACACGTCATTAATCTTTATAACAGATCAAAGAACAGTGAAGAAGATGTACTTCAGTACTTTCAACTATAGAAGAGGTACAGATCAGAAATTATAAAACAGAGACAAATGGAAAATGATAATTGTATGCAGCAATCACAAAAGAAATGCAAGGCTGCTTGGAACATTATCAAATCATCTTGGTAATACTAACAGAACTGCATATGATATGACCAGTATCACACCCGATGAAATGAATAACTTCTTTATTAATTCTGGTAACAAAGAACACCCAGCTCTTAATAAACATCTCGGGGGGGGGGGGGGGGGGGGGGGGGGAGATATTCATATTGCACAACAAACCTGCAATATCTACATACCTAGATTCACTGCCTGCGGACAATACTGTGCCCATTACAACTCCATCCAACACCCCCAGCATCATATGTTCATTTCTTTGTTTAACCTTTGCAGAGAAACAACAGCCTTTCTTCCATATACTGGTGTCCTGTTAGGATCGACTGTATTAAGGAAAATGATAAAGTGAACTCATATTCTGCTTTAGATTGTTTGAGGGCAATGTAAAAACTGATTTGGGCTTCTGCAAGTCAGAATTTTACTACATCTCTTGCCAATGCAGTCTGTCATACACATGGTAAACTGTCTGAATTGTGGAAAAACATTGCACTGGACATGAGCAGCACGTAAGTTTAGGATTTACAGACAGTGTCAGTAAAGATTGTGATGCTGACCACGGTCTCCTTAAAAAAAAAAATAATTAAATAAACTTAATACCAGAAAATGAGAGTAAAAAAAGCAAATTTCAACCAACAATACATATATAGAAACAGTTAGGATCCAAGAGCTGGAATATGAACCTTCGACAGAATGCTGGTTCGTAACTGCGCTAGCCTCCTGGCATCAGTCCACAACTTACCTGATGATAACAAATCGGTCTGAAGTCCAAATATTTTAAAAGTTTGCCGCAATGATTCACCTGAGAATGTTTCAATCTGCTCTGTTGTAACTTGGAAGTATAAGTGACCTAGTCATAACATTACAGGTATTTCACTGCACTCATTGTACACTTCTTTCTGTTTAACATAGTGGTGATGTGACTACATTTCTTTTGGAAGAGACTTTTTTTTCAAATCGCAGACTGAGAGTATTGACATCTGGAAAACAGCAGTGCATTTAACTGTATTGACGTAGGTACTGTGTACATTTTTTATCATTGTTGGAGATTGTTATACACGCAAATTCCAAGGCATACTGTTAATGAGTAAATGGTAGCAGAAGGCAAGATCATTATATTAATGATTCACTTGGGTTAGATTATGAAGAAGTTAATGACACAGTCATTCAGTTTTCATTCAGGTATGTACTGCCATTGTTAACAATGATATTGACATGAAAATCTGCTGACAAGGAGTGTAGGTGCCCTCATACCAGCTTCGGTCAGAAGAGTGGATGTGGATCCGTATTACATTTAGGAAGTGTGAAAGATTGGAGAGAGTGATGGTATGAAGGGGAACACTGCTACTAGACATACACGTGTATCTAACTAACGAAAGCAGTCTGATGGTAAGACTAGACTTGTAACTTCCAGGACTGATGACCTCAGAAGTTAAGTCCCATAGTGCTCAGAGCCATTTGTAACTTCCAGGCAGATTCAAGTCCTGTACCAGACTGGAACTCAATCCAGAAACTCTCCTTTTACAGGCAGTGTTCTTACCAGTCGAGTTATCTGAGCATGACTCACAGTCTGTCCTTCAAAGCTTCACTACTTCCATTCTCTCCCACCAACTTTTGAAACTCTTACTTCCTTAAGTGCTCATTCAAAATGGTATGCAGGAGAGCTTCTGTGGAGTTTGGGAGGTAGAGGAGAGGTACTGGCAGAGGTAAAGCTGAAGCTGTATGATCAGAGTTTGTAAAGAACCAAGATTTTGACCAGTTAGAAAAAGTGGACTGTTTGATCTCACTTTTATTAGTGAAGTATTTGTTGCCATCTTAATTTTACAGTATGCAATGTATGGGTTTTGTGGAAGAATTTGATACACTGGAGCATTTTCAGCTATTATATTTTTTTTATTTGAAACTAATGAGAACATTTTTGTAAGCTACAACTTGTGAACATAAAATCCCAGAAAAATAGTCATCCTATCAGTTTCACTTTGAAAATAGAGAATGGTAAATGGGAACATAGTTTTGAAGAGAAATGGTTGCCAAAAATAATGTAAGCTTGATAATTTAAGTTGCTCAAGTAACAACAAATATCATGTGTACTTACAAAATCTCGAAATTTTATTTGCATTGTTGCAAACTGTAATTTATTATTCATTAGGTAAAACATCTTTCTTTTATGAAAATGTTAACTTCACCAAAAACATTTTTATTTGATACAAAATCATAATATGTAAATAAAATTAAATAGATATAACATACTGGAAACTTCAATTTTTGATTCATTGTTGTTTTATATACTTTTTGTAACTATTTTTGCTCTAAGTTTTTTCTGCTAATAAAAACACATAGTTTCGTCTACATTTTCAGTGATAAGGAAACCAGATGTTAACATAATAATTAGTATACAAAGCTCAGTCTGCATTGCCAATGAACTCTTGAATGCCTGTGCCTTAGAGGCTAAAAGACATGCCTAAAGTGTGTGTGTTTATTTTTGTGTATTTTGTAAGGAAAAAATTGTTGTAATACTTTCCTTAAACAGTTATCATTGACTGTTTAGGTTCACTTTTACTACTAATTATAAAGTTTCTGTTCAATTTTCGTACTTCCAATAGCAATATAATTCATCATTTCACCATTACTTCACTTTTGTGACAGGGCTCTAACTCAGATAATTAATTTTACTGTCTTATTTCTGTTCTATTTAGCAGCTTATTATCATATCACTGTTGTTACTCATCACTCGAACAATTCAAAGTGTACACTTTGTTTTTATTTTGTTTATCGTCTTTACAATACTGTTGCATACAGATTATTCTAGCTCTGTTTAGTGAGGTTCTGTTCCTGATACCAGTCAGCTGTTTAATGACCACTGCCAAAGTCTACTGGCCTTGGCCTCCCCTCTCCCTTAATAGACATGCTCCTTTCACTTCTGAGAACCTTTGTTCCCCTTTTGCATAGTGCCCCGCAATGCAGTGTCCCCCCACCCTCACTAGCCCAGCCCAGCCCTACAGTGGCATCCTTGCAAGCTTTGCAAGTGAGCACACTAAGCTCCATATTACACACCCAAATGTCCAGTCTCTGGCAAATCATCTCGACAAGTTCCATTACATATTTCAAGACATAGACAGCCATCTAATACTTCTGTCGGACACCTGGCTCAAACCAAGTATTCCCACAAGTTCAATAAATCTAGACGGTTACATCTTTGTAAGGCACGAAAGATGAGGAGGTGGAGTAGGGGTTTACATATGCCTTGATTTATCACGTACTGTGTTACACATCCAACAATAATGAAAATAAGCAAGTGGAATATATGTTCATAGAGATCAAATCCCTTAATAGAAAGTGCCTAATGCATGTCCTCTGCAAACTTCCTAAAGTTCAAAACTGGTCTTTCAAGTCTCAAACTGAAGCATGAGCATAGAATTATACCTGTTGACACTAACAAATTTTCTATACAATAGTCCTTTCAGCATGAAATTTAAGCCAATGCTTTCTTCTTAAAATGTGTCGCTACTTCAGCCTGTTCCTATCCATCATACGAACAGTAGTCATGCTCTCATAGATACATTTGCAATGAAATCCCCAAGCTGAGTAATTTATATGTCTCAAATATCTGCACCTGGCATGTCCAGCCATGACATACTCTCTAGAATGTCCAGAAAGAGACTGCAATTTACTACTTACCAAGATTTCAGACTGTGAGGCAAACAGACGAGCTACTTGATTTAGAAGTAGCGGCTCCAGTCTCTCAAACTGACATACAGCTGGGAGAGCAGTGTGCTGATGACATGCCCCTCCATATCCGCACGGGGTCTCGGGTTCAATTCTCGGCTGAGTCAGGGATTTTCACCTGCCTCGAGATGATTGGATGTTTGTGTTGTCCTTATCATTCATGAAAGTGGTAAGATTGGACTGAGCAATGGTTGGGAATTTGTATGGGCGCTGATAACTTAGCAGTTGAGTGCCCTACAAACCAATCATCATCATCCATATCCGCATCCAGTGATGCCTATGAGCTGAGGATGATTTGGCGGCTGGTCAGTACCTTCGGCCTTCATGCCCTGTTTGGGAGGAATTTAGTTTTAGAGATTTCAGACTCATTAATTCGTCTGTTCTTGCAACTAAGGTACAATAAATAGTTTGGGGGACATCCTCTATTCCTTTCTCAGTCATAAACAAAAAACTCCATGGGTCTACCTACAAACTTACTCAACTATATGGCAAGTAGGCTCCCCTGACGAGCAGAAAAATAAGAAAGAAACATGCACCTTGGTTAACTGAATAACTAAACCAGCTTTTGATTCTCAGAGGTCCTGCACATTGGACATACAAACTAAGTCCCGCACCGGAAAATCATATTGCTTACAAGCAATAGTGTATTCCCATACATTAATCAAGAACAGAAATAGCCCAGCTGTGCTGTGGAAAAACCTGCACGGTCTTGGTACAGGCAAAGTAAAAGCTGCAGCTGATCCCATTTTCGCAGTTGAACTGAAGCAGTACTTCATGTTACCTACAGTCACAATTGAACCACATACAAAATGGACACACATTGATTACTTGTGGTTTTGTGGGATTGAAGGGTCATCGGTCCATTGATTACTTCATGAGGGTAAATGACTGCAGCAACAAAAAATTCTATCTGAAGCATGTTTCTTGCAATACTGTCATGCATGTCAGACCTGCATCTACAGGACGTGATGGCATCACAGTCCAAATGATGAATATTATTATTGACCCACGACTGTCCACTATAACAGATATCTTCAAACACTCCTTGACCACAAGTGTTTTTCCTGAGTTCTGGAAACAGCCCCTTAATACCTGAATAAATTGCTACCAGAAAGAAAAATCATATTTTGTAACCAGTAATGAAATATTACAGAGTACATAAGATCAACTGTAAGATGTGTTGTACCTCTCAGATATAATCAGGTATATCACATATTTGCGACAACAGGCATTTGAGAAATTGAATACTCACAGGAAATCACTTAGTAAAAAATATTTATTTAACATTTTGATGTTACATTGATAGAATTTCTGGTGGCATACATTTCAAATAACAACATAGTCTTATTTGTGAAATTCTGCGATGAATATTAAACGTACTACATACAAAAACTAGTTGCCCTGTAGAATTTGATATTTTATCTCTTTGCCTTGTGTCAGTAACCTGAGGCTAATGACCTACATAGGTAGACTTACTGGGACCAGTTTTCGTGGACCTTGATGATGCTGTGGTAGTTCTGCCTTTATACAGGCTGAAGCCTACTTTTTTTTTCCTTCAGTTCTAGCATATCATATATTGTGTATTATGGGGAAATCTGAAACTGTCACAGCCCAGGGTGTATACGACCCGAGACAACCGGGAAAAACCCGGGAATTTTTTCATCCGGGAGAAACCCGGGAATTTTCCGGAATTCCGGGAATTTTTCATTGTTTTAGCTTTCAGTTAAATGTTTGTAATTTTGACTGCAGAATTGATTCTCTAGCAAAGAATGTTATTGTATTCTGCTACTGGAGAATGATACTGCAGCAATAAAACATACATTAGAGGGGAAAAAAATAAAACTTTAGTGGCAAAGGAAATATGCAATTTACAACAACAAAAAACCGTGCACGCACAAGCGTCTGCAAATAGCAAAAATATGTCAAAGGTCTTAGGGCGCAGACTGTAATTCTTCGTAACAATAAACTGCTTGCTGTAAGCATGACGTCGCAACTGTTCACATAAGGTTCGTTTGGCCAATTGCCAGCGGTCTGTTGCGCATGCGCATTTGACTCGCGTATGAGCAGTACCTTCTCCCGCTACTTGAAGTTTGGCTGTTAGCTGTATCGGTAGTAGCAGCAAGCAGCCAGATGCAACAGAGAAAAATTTTTCTCGCGCGCCCTAGCTGGTAGATTCACGCTTGCACAGAGTTGTCTGAGTTGTAGTGGGGAGGGGGTTAACCTCCACGTGACCCGTGTTTACGTTCAGTGATTTCGCTGCTTCTCTTCGTGTGCAGCTCCCACGTCAAATGAAAACAAAACGGATTTCTGTGGCTGGGAGCTATCAAGTGAATTAAAATACATTCACATAATTACGGAGGGCAAAAATATATTATTAATTTCAGTTTTCTGATTTTATTTTATTTCCAAGTTAGTAGCAGTCAAGCATTAATCGCCTTGCAGAACAGTGAAGTTATTTTTGCAAGTTTGCTAAAGAAATTTGGCTTTATTAATCTTTCCGCCGAGGCAATCATTTTATTTGAAACGAAGTGTTTCATTCAACAGCATTGGCTAGTTCCAACTGTTCACTGAATTTCAAGTGCACGTTATCATCTTCTGCCATATATGGCATTATTCCATAATAAAGAACCAAAAATGAGATCGTAGAGTACTGGTACTCCAAGAAAATGCCCATCCCAAAAACCACACTGAAAAGCTTAATATCAGATGGGACCGACTTCATTGTGAATCTGGAAAAAGCCAATTTGCACTTCAAGCCGAATTATGCATTTTAGTATACTTTACGAAATTCCGATCCTCTTTGGAGTATCCTCTGATGCACTGTTTCGTACGCCACTGCAGTTGCACACGCACAATAATGCCTGTTTTCTGGCTCTCTCTGGCAACCCATAAATTTAACCTATTTCTAACAGTCTCCGGATAGTATTGCGAACGGTGGTTAGAAAAGCGTTACTTTCAAAGTAAATTTCTTTTTACGCAAGATGAGTTATGTTACGAGTGAGAAAGTGGGATGGATATCTAAACCACAGAGCGTTCGAAACTGAACAGTTTGAGGACCAGCCACTTACAAGAATTTCGAGCCGAGACATTTATGTCATAATTTTAAATTTACTGGCACATTTGTGTGATGTGTCTTAAAGTATAACACACGCAAGAAAGATAAATATTACATGTGAAACCGTAGCGTCTGTTGTAGCGTGTTAATCTTAGAGACTAACATACGTGAAAGCTTAGCTTTTCTTGTAGATATACGGTACTGTGTACATTAATGTAAACCGTTAACTTTTCCTCTTGCGTGTTCGTGATATGTAACCAGTGATCTTGCTATTGGCTGACTATAACACGTGTCCTATGCTCTGAATAGCTGCTGTCATCAGCTGACGAGATCTCGTGGCTTGAGATATGACTCGCTTACAAAAGGACATCGCAACCTCGGTTTCAACGCTCCGGAAACTAACGCACAGTGTTTGGTGCAATTCGAATTTATAGTTTCGTAATACGAAAATATGCAGCGTATATGTTGCTGCAAATCAAAGGTCTTTCCAAAACTTCTCTCTCTCTCTCTCTTTTTTTTTTTAGTCTCTCCAAAACTTCTTTGCCCCGTCTTTTCCTTTTTTTTCGGGAAGTTCTAAGCGATTGTATAAAACGTTAACCATTCAAAGGATTGATAAGTTTTACAGTTCAGAGGGAAAATCTACGGAAAACCTACTGTCACTTAGCACAGAAAAAGTGTATTTTCGCCTGGGAAAAAGCATATTTTTTAAACGGGATATCCGGGAGAAATCCGGGAATTTTTTTTTCCTTGTCCCCGTATACACCCTGCAGCCACTCTCTGCAAGTGGTAACAAGCTTTGAAATATCAATGTGCATTTCATGGAGCATAAAACCTTGGGGGTCCTTCGATAAGAAAATAAAAGTCTCAGGGTATTAGCAATTCATTAGAATTTCCACATCACCTTAAAAGTGAAATGTTATGAGTCAAAACAGTGTTTATTTTTTTTAAAAAGTCTCAGTCCTTCACAAAAGCTGGGAACAAGACAAGAACGTTCACCTGATTAGACTGAATCAGATTCCATATCAAGATTCACTTTATCAAAAAAGTTTCATATATTGAATACAAATGGCTGTTTCAATCAGAAAATAAATAAATAAAACGTACGCTTTATGTGGTTAGGGTATATAAAATCCATTTTCATTCGTAAAATTTAATGCTGCGACCACTCCATTGCTAAAATTCTCTTAACACTGATATGATCCCTGTGTGCAAGCTGAATGCCAGGACAGTATAAATCACCCAGTCCTTGTGTCTGCTTTGAGCCAGAACTGGTAGAGTGGTATGATGCACTATAGCTTATTTACAAATCCTTGGCAGAATAGCACATAAGACCTGCTCATGAGGTCACCAAATATGATTGTGACATTCAATTGGTTTACATCAGCAATGTTCAGGTGTGAAATTTATGTATCTGCCCCACAACAGTATGCAGGGTAATGTAGTCATGGAGTCTTAGTTGTACTGAACTGTAAACCTGAAGATGAGAGACATCATTTTTAATATTTTTGTAGCTCAAAGGTTTGGTTGTATTGAATATTAAAATTGCCATTAACCTCATACACAGCTGCTACCGCTAATAATGGATAAAGCTAAACAGAACTGCATATGTTATTACTAATGAAAATTTGTGTCAGAAGAGACTCAGAGCCAGATTTGCTGCTTTTCAAATATTCATTGATACTGTTGATTCCACTCTTAGTTTCAGAACACTACTACTGCAGGTTCTCTCTCGCAGTATGTGGGAGTAGTGGTAATGAGGGAACAAAGTTGATGGAGGAATATGACTTACACTGGTACATAGGATATATGTCAGTTCACGGAAATATTAATGGAAAAACTGCCTGTAATAACTGTAATTATTCGTGGAAATCTGCTTTCCATGTGAGTAATATAGGTAACTATCGACAGTCACATGGTAAACATCGCCAAGATAAAAAAGAAGCAATGAAAAAACAAGAAACCTAAAAACTCGTCTTGCAAGAGGCCTACTACAAAAATAGTGCCATGTTGCATTAATAATAGATATGTGGCTGCAGTGGGTAGATAGCCAAAGACAAAGAAGTGTAATTTTGACAATGACTGTATTTCTTTTCCCAGACAATAAAGAATTCCAAAAAACATACTTTTGACCATAGAAACAGTATGGAAAGCATCTGATGATTTGTTTACACTCAAGTGGGCATAAACTCATAATTGGATCCTTCTAATGACCTCCAGATGCACCTCCAAATGTATCCACAAACTTTAGAAAAAAAAAACAAACAAATTTCAGTAGTACATAAGTTTCCCAATCATATATTGTTATTGAGGAGACTTCAATTGTGGCTATGACAAGACATCCTGCAAAACACTATAAAATGGATTCTCTGAGAACTGCCTAGAACAGATTTCTCGAAAGTCCACTTATGATGGAAATATCTAACAGCAACAAATAGACATGAACCCTTTGAGGATGAGGATGTCTACATAGAAACTGGTACCAGTGGCCATGAGGCAACTGTAGCTACAATGATTACTAACACAAGTAGAAGGGTTATATTTTCAACAAACTAGGAAATGAGACACTTAAAGTAGTAAAGGTGTTTTGCTATTTGGGGAGCAAAATAACTGATGATGGTCGAAGTAGAGAGGGTATAAAATGTAGACTGGCAATGGCAAGGAAAGCGTTTCTGAAGAAGAGAAATCTGTTAACATCGAGTATAGATTTAAGTGTCAGGAAGTCATTTCTGAAAGTATTTGTATGGAGTGTAGCCATGTATGGAAGTGAAACATGGACGGTAAATAGTTTGGACAAGAAGAGAATAGAAGCTTTCGAAATGTGGTGCTACAGAAGAATGCTGAAGATTAGATGGGTAGATCACATAACTAATGAGGAAGTATTGAATAGGATTGGGGAGAAGAGAAGTTGGTGGCACAACTTGACCAGAAGAAGTGATCGGTTGGTAGGACATGTTCTGAGGCATCAAGGGATCACCAATTTAGTATTGGAGGGCAGCGTGGAGGGTAAAAATCGTAGGGGGAGACCAAGAGATGAATACACTAAGCAGATTCTGAAGGATGTAGGTTGCAGTAGGTACTGGGAGATGAAGAAGCTTGCACACGATAGAGTAGCATGGAGAGCTGCATCAAACCAGTCTCAGGACTGAAGACCACAACAACAACAACAAGGTAAAAGGGGCATGCAGTAGTGTAGTACCTCAGTAAGAACTTGAAACATTTAGCTCCGGAGAGGAGCATGTAAGAGGAACATGGTACAGGTTTACAAGAGTAGTTCACTGTACATTTGATAGATATGTACCCAGCAGAATAGTTCATGATGTGAGAGACCCTCCATGGCATACAGTCTCTGTAAAGAAACAGACCATAGGGCTAGAGATAAGGAGATGCTGAATGATACATGTTTGGCACTCTAGAGGCAATGTGTGAAACTTTGAACAACTACTGTAGCTTATGGGGAGTACAAAACCCCACGAAATTTTGGTCATGTGTAAAGGCTGTTAGTAGTATGAAAGTTAATGTCTAGATACTCGTGGATGAAACGGGGATTGAAATAGAGGTTAGCAAAGCAAAAGCAGAAACTCGCATTTCAAATGCTCCTTCGCAAATGAAAATCAGTAGGTACTGCCCTAATTTAGTTCTCGCTCATCTGCAAAGATAAATGATATAGATGTTAGTATCAGTAGTGTTGATAAACAGCTGAAATCGCTAAAATTGAACAAAGCTCCAGGCCCCAATGGAATCCCTATCGGATCCTCTATCAAATTTGTGCCTGATCTAGCTCCTCTTTTAACTATAATCTAGTATAGGTCCTTCGAACAAAAAAACTCTGCCCAGTAGTTGGAAGATAGCGCAGGTCACACCTGTCTACAAGAGTAGTAGTTAAAGTGATGGTACCATCTAGTATCCTTATCATCCATTTGCTGTAGATTCTTAGAACATAATGAGGTACCTCAAACAGAATGGCTGCCTCCATGCCAACCAGCATAGATTCCGAAAACATCAATCATGTGAAACCCAACTCGCACTTTTCCAACATGACATGCTGAAACCCACTTATCAACGCAGTCAAGTAAATGCAGTATACACTCCTGGAAATGGAAAAAAGAACACATTGACACCGGTGTGTCAGACCCACCATACTTGCTCCGGACACTGCGAGAGGGCTGTACAAGCAATGATCACACGCACGGCACAGCGGACACACCAGGAACCGCGGTGTTGGCCGTCGAATGGCGCTAGCTGCGCAGCATTTGTGCACCGCCGCCGTCAGTGTCAGCCAGTTTGCCGTGGAATACGGAGCTCCATCGCAGTCTTTAACACTGGTAGCATGCCGCGACAGTGTGGACGTGAACCGTATGTGCAGTTGACGGACTTTGAGCGAGGGCGTATAGTGGGCATGCGGGAGGCCGGGTGGACGTACCGCCGAATTGCTCAACACGTGGGGCGTGAGGTCTCCACAGTACATCGATGTTGTCGCCAGTGGTCGGCGGAAGGTGCACGTGCCCGTCGACCTGGGACCGGACCACAGCGACGCACGGATGCACGCCAAGACCGTAGGATCCTACGCAGTGCCGTAGGGACAGCACTGCCACTTCCCAGCAAATTAGGGACACTGTTGCTCCTGGGGTATCGGCGAGGACCATTCGCAACCGTCTCCATGAAGCTGGGCTACGGTCCCGCACACCGTTAGGCCGTCTTCCGCTCACGCCCCAACATCGTGCAGCCCGCCTCCAGTGGTGTCGCGACAGGCGTGAATGGAGGGACGAATGGAGACGTGTCGTCTTCCGCGATGAGAGTCGCTTCTGCCTTGGTGTCAATGATGGTCGTATGCGTGTTTGGCGCCGTGCAGGTGAGCGCCACAATCAGGACTGCATACGACCGAGGCACACAGGGCCAACACCCGGCATCATGGTGTGGGGAGCGATCTCCTACACTGGCCGTACACCACTGGTGATCGTCGAGGGGACACTGAATAGTGCACGGTACATCCAAACCGTCATCGAACCCATCGTTCTACCATTCCTAGACCGGCAAGGGAACTTGCTGTTCCAACACGACAATGCGCGTCCGCATGTATCCCGTGCCACCCAACGTGCTCTAGAAGGTGTAAGTCAACTACCCTGGCCAGCAAGATCTCCGGATCTGTCCCCCATTGAGCATGTTTGGGACTGGATGAAGCGTCGTCTCACGCGGTCTGCACGTCGAGCACGAACGCTGGTCCAACTGAGGCGCCAGGTGGAAATGGCATGGCAAGCCGTTCCACAGGACTACATCCAGCATCTCTACGATCGTCTCCATGGGAGAATAGCAGCCTGCATTGCTGCGAAAGGTGGATATACACTGTACTAGTGCCGACATTGTGCATGCTCTGTTGCCTGTGTCTATGTGCCTGTGGTTCTGTCAGTGTGATCATGTGATGTATCTGACCCCAGCAATGTGTCAATAAAGTTTCCCCTTCCTGGGACAATGAATTCACGGTGTTCTTATTTCAATTTCCAGGAGTCTATTTCAGAAACGTATTTGACTCCATAGCACATCTACATCATACTCCAGCACAAAACAGTGTGTGGTGGAGGGTACTTGTGATGCCTCCTTCCCTATTTCACTTGCAAATGGCATGTGGGAAGAATGATTGTCAGTAAGTCCCTGTATTATTAGCTCTAGTTTTTCAAATTTTCTCCTCGTGGTCATTTGTGACATGTATGTGAGTGGAAATAATACTCTGAGGTGACTAAAGTCATGGGACAGCTGCATGGAGATGGCAGTAGTATCGTGTACAGGAAGCATTAGAGGGTAGTGCATTGACAGAGCTGTCATTTGTGCTCAATTCTTCAAGTGAATGGTTATCGACATGACTATGACCACACGACAGGAACTAATAGACTCTGAACGTGAAATGGTAGTTGGAGCTAGACACATGGGACATTCATTAACAAATTCAATATTCTGAGATACACAGTGTCAAGAATGAATCAAGAATACCAAATTTCAGGCATTACCTTTCACCACAGACAACGCAGTGGCCGACAGCCTTCACTTAATGACAGAGTAGCGGCATTTGCCTAGAGTTGTCAGTGTAAACAGACAATCAACACTGCGCCAATAACAGCAAAAATCAACATGGGGCATATGACGATCGTATCCTTTAGGACAGTGCAGCGAAATTTGGCGTTAATGGGGTATGGCAGCAGGTGATTGATGTGAGTGCCTTTGGTAATAGCACGACATCGGCTGTAGCGCCTCTCCTAGGCTTGTGACTATATATATGTTGGACCCTAGGCGACTGGAAAACCCTGGCCTGGTCAGATAAGTCCTGATTTCAGTTGGTAAGAACTCATTGTAGAGTTCGAGTGTGGCACAGACCCCACAAAGCTATGGACCCAAGTTGTCAGCAAGGCACTGTGCAAGCTGGTAGTGGCTCCATAATGGTGTGGGCTGTGTTTACATGGAATCGACTGCGTCCTCTGATCAAGTTGAACTGACCGTTGACTGGAAATGGTTCTGTTCAACTACTTGGAGACCATTTGCAGCCATTCATGGATGTCGTGTTCCCAAACAATGGTGGGAATTTTTATGGATGATAATCCACCACGTTACCAGCCCACAGTTGTTTGCAATTGGTTTGAACAACATGCTGGACAATTTGAGTGAATGGTTTGGCCACCCAGATCGCCTGACATGAATCCCATCGAACATTTTTGTGACATAATCGAGAGATCAGTTTTGTGCACTAAATCCCTCACCGGCAACGCTATCGCATTATGGATGACAATAGAGGCAGGATGGCTCAGTATTTCTACAGGGGACTATCAACGACGTGTTGAGTCCATGCCATGTCGAGTTGCTGTCCTACGCTGGGCAAAGGGAGGCCCAACACGATATTAGGAGGTGTCCATGACTTTCGTCACCTCATTGTATGTTGTCCGACTCTTCTCAGAGAGTACTGTCTGTAAATTTCACTCGTAAGCCTCTCCATGATGCACACCACCTCTCTTTTAATGTCTGCACTGGAGTTTGTTGAGCATCCGCTGACTAGACAATCCCATGATAAACCCAACAGTCTTCGTTGGATCTTCTCTGTCTCTTCTATCAGTCCTATCTGAAAAGTATCCCAAACTGATGAACAGTACTCTACAATCAGTCAAACTAGCGCATTGTTAGCCACTCCCTTCGTGGATGAGTTACATAGATTCTTCCTATAAATCTCACTCTGGCATCAGCATCCTACTATTTGTTTTATGTGGTCATTCCACTTAAAGTCGCCCTGGATATTTACCCCTAGATATGTTACTGTAGATACTTTTTCCAGCAAGTTGTCATCAATAGTGTAGTTTTACAGCAGTGGATTTATTTTCCTATATATGCAAAATATGTTACATTTATTTACATTCAGAGTCATTTGTCAATCATCTGTAGGTCATTCTACAAATCGGTACTGTCTACTGGCGTTGCTAAATTCTTGCCGACAACCGCATCACCTGTGAACAATCTTAAAAAGCTTCCAACATTTTTTAATAGATCATTTACATGCATTGTAAATAGTAACGGTCCTATCACACGTCCTTGGGGTACTACCAAAAATGCTTGTACATCTGTCGATTTTTTCCGTTAAGAGTGACGTGTCGAGATCTATCTGCAAGGAAGTCTTGAAACCAGTCGCAAATGTCGCAGCTCTATGTAGCTCGTGGAGGAACAGAGCGAACTGAGTTTCACAAAATCTATGTTTGCACAATTCTCTTGATTCCTATATAGGAGATTTTCGTTCTGCAAAAACTTCATAATTCTTGGGCATAAAACATGTTCAATAATTCTACCAAAGACTGAGTCAGCAATATAGGCCTTAGTATGATGGACCGCATTACAATCTCCCACTGTGAAAATTTTGAAAGACCAAATTAAGTATTTCAGCCTTCCATCTGTTATATTACGTTTCGTCGCCAGTATTGTCACTAAGTGACTGAATAGATGGTTTTCAACCGCTTACTGTTTTTACATAAGACCAAAACCGTTCGGTCTTGCCCACTCATCTCATATCGGGTGCCTAAGGGATGCTGCATTCTCGGAATGCTATACCACAATTCAAGCAAATAACATTAGTAGTTTTTTTTCTAATAAGCAGATTTGACAATACTTAACTTGAATGTACTACATGTTGTCACAAGTGATGGGCGACAGGCAATATAATTCAGAGACCCTGGCTATATGCAATGTTCCTGCAAGTTTGAGCCGGCCCTGGTGGCCGAACGGTTTTAGGCGCTACAGTCTGGAACCGCGCGACCGCTACGGTCGCAGGTTCGAATCCTGCCTCGGGCATGGATGTTTGTGATGTCCTTAGGTTAGTTAGGTTTAAGTAGTTCTAAGTTCTAGGGGACTGATGACCTCAGAAGTTAAGTCCCATAGTGCTCAGAGCCATTTGAACCATTTTTGCATGTTTGACACACAGTTTGTGGATCACTGATAACTGTTCTCATAGCACTCTCTGCGAGGCGAAGCTAATACTCCACTAATGTCAGCCTGAGGCTGGCGGAAGCAGCGCTTATATTTACTTCTTGCAGAGGTCGGCTCTGGCACGGCCGGTCCTTGTTAGTGGGCAATTGGCTGACGTCGCCTCACCGCCTTCTATAGTCTTGCATTCTTTCTCTTCGTTCCGGCGCTTGTGGTTACGCCAGAACATTCTTTTCCCCCAAAGCGATGGCCCATCGTTGTGTAGGGAGTGCGACCACGGTGGGGGAGGCAGGAGTGTGGACACATCGTTGGGCCAGAAGCTGTGGCTGCAGGGGATGTCAAGCTTCCGGCCATACCCTGCCATCTGGCCTGCGCTCTGGCGGAAATGTCCCCCGGAAAACGACCAGAAGGGTACGCGTCCACCTTCTGCTGCCATGAAGCAGATGAAGAAGGCGGCGACTGCTGCGGCGTGGGTTGGTCCGGCTCCATTGGTAGGACGAGAAGAGGCGGAGGAGGAGAATACCCCATCTCCATGTGGTCGGCCCTCGGTGCCGTGATGACACCCTCTGGCACTTGCTGTGGCCGCGCTGTCCTCTGGACCTGTGAATCTGGAGGAAGATGGACTGAAAGACCATCATGTATATGACAGAGGCGAAGTTGATTTTGATGGTAGCAGTGCAAGCCATCGGGACCTGAAAGAAGATACATGCAAGCGCCAAGTCGACGGACGATATCGCCTCGCGCCCACCGTCTGCTGCCGCTAAAAACCCTGTAAAAGACAGTATCATGCGGCGCGAAGCAATACTTGCGACCTTCCTTCAGTGACAGATGCTGAGGAGGGTGGAGCAGTATCCGATGGCGGCGGCCGTGAAGCAATTCCACTGGCGATGGTCCATCTCGTGAGTACGAACGATATGAGGCAAGAAACAGTTGCAATGCTTGATCCTTAGTGTGTGCGGAGCGAAGTTTGGTCATCTGCTGCTTGAAGGTTCTAACAAAACGTTCCGCATCACCATTTCACTGTGGATGGAATGGTGCATTAGTGAGATGCTGTATGCCATTGCGTTCACAGGATGTTTCAAATTCATTGCACCTGAACTGAGGGCCGTTGCCTGTCACTATTACTTCAGGTAAACCTTCTAGGCAAAAGAAAAAAAAATCGATGACAGCACCTGAACAGTGCTACGTGACGTTGTCGAGTTCGTTGAAACAGAAAAAGGAAACTTGCTATATGAGTCAACCACAGTCAACCAGCGAGTGTTCCAAAAAGGTCCCACAAAGTCTGTGTGCACATGTTACCATGGCGATTGCCACTTAGGCGAAGCAGAGAATTTTTGTGGCAGAGCGGACTGATTTTCCGCACATGCGTGACACTGTGACGTAATCTGGTCTATTTGGACGTCCATACCCTGCCAAGTACAGTGTCGACGCACCAACTGTTTCGCACAAACAATCCCCCAGTGTCCTTGGTGGAGTAACTGCAACACTTCTTTTTGCAAAGCTTTAGGGATCAACACACATGACTGTCCACTATCATTTTGAATGAGATTCACACATTTCTGTTCAGCGAGGCTGTGCTGACGTACAAAGTATCGTCGCACTACAGAGCTTTTTATGCTATTCAACGAGTGAGGCCAAGATGTGCTATTATAATTGAGCAAAATGTTCAAATCTGAATCAGCGTCCGTGGCCTGTGCAATTTTCTTATAGTTCAGCGGAAACTACCGAAGCAATTCAGAATCCTGAGCATCGATGTGACATCAAGATGCAGCAGAAGCGTCAAAGACAGGGCCAATCAAAAGATGTGAAAGTGCGCCCACATTAACATGTTGAGCTGTCGGACGATACACAATATCACACTGGTATTGAGACAAGAAGAAAGCCCGTCTTTGCACTTTTTGGACAGTTTGTACAGGAACCGGTTTCGTTGGATGAAACAAGGACTGCAAAGCCTTGTGATCCGTTACTAACTAGAATTTTCTGCCATACAAATAGTGGTGGAATTTGATGACACCATACACAATAGCCAAAGCCTCTTTTTCAATTTGTGAATAGTTACATCGAGCTTTGGACAACACTTTTGATGGGAAAGCAATAGGCCCGTCTTTATCACCAATTCTGTGCGAAAGCACTGCACCGATTCCTTAAGAGGAAGCGTCAGCTTGCAATACAACGGGTTTGTCAGGATGAAAGTGAACTAAGCATCGATCACTGAACAATGTATCTTTAAGTTTTTGAAAAGCTAATTGGCACTCATCTGTCCAAACAAAGGGGACAGTCTTGTCGCGTAAGCGATACAATGGAGCTATGATTTGTGCAGCATTCGGTATGAACCGAATATAATTGTTCATTTTCCCTAAGAGTGACTGTTTACAAAAATCGCACTTGTCCAGTCTACACTTCAGTCAGGCATCAGATAACACACGAAACAAAGCACATAAATTTGCAATATGTTCTTCAGGTGTCCGACCTGCTACTACAATATCGTCCAAGTTTGAACAGTTTGGCACTTGTGCAGTCAGCTGTTCCAAATATCATTGGGAAAATGGCGGGTGTGCAAGCACTGCCAAAAGGCAAATGCAAATATTTAAACAAGTCCAAATGAGTATTTACTACACACACTTTTTGAGATTCTTCATCGAGTGGTATCTGAAGATATGCGTCACGCAAATCAGTTTTTGAAAAGTAGCGTCCAGCGCCTAACTTGTCCATAAGATCTTCTGGGTGTGGCAATGGATAAGTATCAATAACAGTTTGTGGGTTGACTGTAGACTTGAAGTCAACACAGAGGTGAATGCGGCCTGAAGGTTTGGGGAGCAAACCCATTGGACTTGCCCACTGACTAGCTTGTATGAGCGCAATAACCCCACTATCTTGCTATTCTTTTAAGTTCAGCAGCGACTTTGTCGCGTAATGCAATGGGAACAGTTCTGGTCCTGCAAAATTTCGGCTGAGCAATGTGTTTCATAGTAATATGGGCAATAAAATTTTTAGCTTTGCCTAAACCTTCAGAAAAGAGTTCTAGGAATTCTTTTAGCAAGTTAGCTACACTGTCTTTTGCACTGCATGTCGATTCTGACAACACATTGTCCTGAATGTTAAAGCCAAACAAATTAAATGAATGAAGAGCAAATATGTTCTCACACTCGCGTGATTTTAGCTCTGTAAAAGTCACTGTTTGCGTATGCGAGCGATACATAGCAGGCAAATTACATGTTCTGAGAACGGGAAGGTCTTGTCCATTACAAGCCGTCAGTTGCGTGCTGGTTTTAGACAGGCCTGGGGAGCCTAACAGTTCATATGTGTGACGATTTAGCAATGTGACAGAGGCACCCATGTCCAATTGAAATTTGCCACAAATGAGTAAATGAACAAAAAGTTCGTTTGACTGGCGTATCACTAACGAAATGCATGCTTGCTAGCTGCAGTCTTGGAGTATACTGCATTAATGACATAGGCCTTGTGACAAGAGTTTTGTGAGTAGGCTGAATTCTTATGTTTGTTCCATTGCAAATACGGATTGTACCTGTCCTTTCCTACCACAAGCGTAACACTAACAAGGGAACCTCCCCATCGCACCCCCTTTAGATTCAGTTATAAGTTGGCACAGAGGGATAGGCCTTGAAAAACTGAACACAGATCAATCGAGAAAACAGGAAGAAGTTGTGTGGAACTATGAAAAAATAAGTAAAATATACAGTTTGAGTAGTCCATACACAACATAGGCAACATCAAGGACAGCACAATCTCATGAGCGCGGTGGTCCCGTGGTTAGCGTGAGCAGCTGCGGAACCAGAGGTCCATGGTTCAAGTCCTGCCTCCAGTGAAAAGTTTAATATTTTATTTTCAGTTTATGTGACAAACTCTTGTGTTTTCATCACTTTTTTGGGAGTGATTATCACATCCACAAGAAAACCTAAATCGGGCAAGGTAGAAGAATCTTTTTACCCATTTGCCAAGTGTACAAGATAGGTGGGTCGACAACATATTCCTGTCATGTGACGCACATGCCGTCACCAGTGTCGTATACAATATATCAGACGTGTTTTCCTGTGGAGGAATCGGTTGACATATGACCTTGCGATCAAATGTTTTCGGTTCCCATTGGAGAGGCACGTCCTTTCGTCTAGTAATCGCACGGTTTTGCGGTGCGGTCGCAAAATACAGACACTAAACTTATTACAGTGAACAGAGACGTAAATGAACGAACGGACAGATCATAACTTTGCGAAAATAAGAAATTAAAATTCTAACTCGAGGGCGAACTTGAACCGTTGACCTTTCGTCCTGTAGCTGCTCACGCTAACAACGTGACCACGCCGCTCTGGAACTGAGACTATCCTAAATGTTGCCTATCTTGTGCATAGACAACTCAGTTTGTATATTTTGCTTATTTTTTCATAGTTCCATACAACGTCTTCCTGTTTTCTCGATTGATTTGTGTTCAGTTTTTCAAGGCCTATCCACTGTGCCAACTTATAACTAAATCTGAGGGGGGTGCGATGGGGAGGTTCCCTTGTAAGCTTGTCAGGAGGGGCAGTCTTGGCGTTTGTGCCGTAACACCTAGGGCAAGACTTAATTCTGTTAGCCTGTGTAGCCGTCTGTTTAGCAAACTTCTTATGTGGCGTGGAACGTTGTTTACTTGGTGCAGCTAACGCGCGCCGTCGGTGCGTATGGGGCGATCACAAGCAAGGAACTCAACCTGACAAATAGCTGGCCGCCCAAATGTATGAGCTGACAAGGCACCAGAATTGTACTGATCTAGTACTTGCACTACCTGCTGAAATGATGGACCTGACTGTTTCAAAATCTGTTCTCTGATTTTGACGTCAGGCACATTGTACATGATCGCATCACGCAACATAACATCTGAATATACGAGGGCTATCCACAAAGTACATTACGTTTTGGAATTAAAAATAAATAAAGTATTGGAATTTTTTTATTATATACAGATGAATGCCACACTTAAATACTACTTTTCTACATAGTTGCCATTTAAATTAAGGCACTTATCGTAGCGATGGCCGAGCTTGGAAATTCCTTCGTCGTAAAATTCGGCCGCCTGCACATTCAACCACGTGGTTACCTCTTCTTGAAGCTGTGCGTCGTCATCAAAACGCTGCGTAGCCAACCACTTCTTCATTGCTGGGAATAAGTGGAAGTCGCTCGGTGCCAGGTCGGGACTGTACGGCGGATGAGGAAACAACTCCCACTTAAAAGATTCGAGAACTTCACGAGTGGCATTTGCCGTGTGAGCCCGGGCGTTGTCGTGAATCAGCAAGATCTTTGAGCCCAACTTTCCCCTGCGCTTGTTTTGTATTGCTCTTCAAAGGTTGTGCAGAGTTTGGCAGTACCTTTGAGAGTTTATTGTCGTGCCTCTTTCCAGGAAATCCACAAAAATCACACCTTTTCTGTCCCAAAAGACAGTCGTCACGTGGTTGAAGGCGCAGGCGGCCGAATTTTACGACGAAGGAATTTCCAAGCTCGTCCATCGCTACGATAAGTGCCTTATTTTAAGTGGCAACTATGTCGAAAAGTAGTATTTAAGTGTGGCTTTCATCTGTATATAATAAAAAAAATTTCCAATACTTTATTTATTTTTAATTCCAAAACGTAATGTACTTTGTGGATAGCCCTCGTATATCACCGCAAGCACATTTGAAATTGCATTTCCTTTTCATACCCAGCAAATCAGTTACCCACTCGTGATAAATTTGTTCTAACCATTTTTTGCAATTAAAGAATGGATACGTAGCTGCTACCACATTCAGTTGTTGGTCATAATAGCTAGTCAGTGAAAGGATAACAATGTCATACGCAAGTTCACTTGGAGTGGCGTTAGGAAAGAGTTTTTGAATTAATCTGAACACTACACTTCCTATCGTGGATAATAGATATGGAAGTTTTACAGTACCTGGGATGTTGTGGGCTAGCATATGGGCATCGAACTGGAGCAACTACTCGAGCCATCCCTCGTCTTGGTCACTAAACTGTCGAAATGGTGGTATAGCAGCTGTAGTGGGTGGTGCTTGTTCCATCGGGCGCGCAGAGTTGGCGAGTAGTTGCTGCACCGTGTTGAGTAGTGCTGAGAGTCGCTGCGTCTGAAACTGTAACATCTGCATTAGCTGTGTGGCATCTAATGCTTGCAGCTGTGGCGCGTGAGCAGAGGGCAGGACATGTCGGGTGGTCATGTTGGAAGACACAAATGCAACAAACAGACAAAAATATGTACAAAGAAATTTTTTGCAACGCTCACCTGAAAACACTGATTAGAAAAAACGACAAGAAACTGTAAAAGCAATTAAGCGCCCCTGCAAAGTAAAGACAAGAGAGAATTAAGGCGCCAGCACATACACTATTGGCCATTAAAATTGCTACACCACGAAGATGACGTGATACAGACGCGAAATTTAACCGACAGGAAGAACATGCTGTGATATGCAAATGATTAGCTTTTCAGAGCATTCACACAAGGTTGGCGCCGGTGGCGACACCTACAATGAGCTGACATGAGGAAAGTTTCCAACCGATTTCTCATACACAAACACCAGTTGACCGGCGTTGCCTGGTGAAACATTGTTGTGATGCCTCGTGTAAGGAGGAGAAATGCGTTTCCGACTTTGATAAAGGTCGGATTGTAGCCTATCGCGATTGCGGTTTATCGTATGGCGACGTTGCTGCTCACGTTGGTCGAGGTCCAATGACTGTTAGCAGAATATGGAATCGGTGGGTTCAGGAGGGTAATGCAGAACGCCGCGCTGGATCCCAGCAGCCTCGTATCACTAGCAGTCGAGATGACAGGCATCTTATCCACATGGCTCTAACGGATCGTGCAGCCACGTCTCGATCCCTGAGTCAACAGATGGGGACGTTTGCAAGACAACAACCACCTGCACGAACAGTTCGACGACGTTTTTCAGCAGCGTGGACTGTCAGGTCGGAGACCGTGCCTGCGATGACCCTTGACGCTGAATCACAGACAGGAGCGCCTGCGATGGTGTACTCAACGACGAACCTGGGTGCACGAATGGCAAAACGCCATTTTTTCGGATGAATCCAGGTTCTGTTTACACCATGATGAAGGTCGCATCCGTGTTTGGTGACATCGCGGTGAACGCACATTGGAAGCGTGTGTTCGTCATCGCCATACTGGTGTACCACCCGGTGTGATGGTATGGGGTGCCATTGGTTACACGTCTCGGTCACCTCTTGTTCCCATTCACAGCACTTTGAACAGTGGACGTTACATTTCAGATGTGTTACGACCCGTGGCTCTACTCTTCATTTGATCCTTGCGTAACCCTACATTTCACCAGGATAAAGCACAACCTGTACGGGCCTTTCTAGATACAGAAAATGTTCGACTGCTGCCCTAACGATCACATTCTCCAGATCTCTCACCAATTTAAAACTTCTGGTCAATGGTGGCCAAGCAACTGGCTCGTCACAATACGCCGGTCACTAGTCTTGATGAACTGTGGTATCGTGTTGAAGCTGCATGGGCAGCTGTACCTGTACACGCCATCCAAGCTCTGTTTGACTCAATGCCCAGACGTATCAAGACCGTTATTACGGCCAGAGGTGGTTGTTCTGGGTACTGATTTCTCAGGATCTATGCACCCAAATTGCGTGAAAATGTAATCACATGTCAGTTCTAGTATAATATATTTGTCCAATGAATACCCGTTTATCATCTGCATTTCTTCTTGGTGTAGCAATTTTAATGGCCAGTAGTGTAAAAAAGAAAATGCCGTGGGCGTTGGGCATTGGCTTTGGAGGATACTCGTCACCAGTTGTTGGGTTTGCCCACTCGTCTCTTATAGGGTGCCTACGGGATGCTTCTTTCTCGAAAAGATATACAACATTTCATGCAAATAACATTAGTAGCTTATTTCTATAAAGCAGATTTGACACTACTTGACTTGAATGTACTACATGTTGTCGCAAGCGATGGGCGACAGGCAATATAGTTCAGAGTCCTTGGCTATATGCAGTGTTCCTGCAAGTTTGACACACAGTTTGTGGAGCACTGGTAACTGTTTTCATAGTACTCTCTGCTAAGTCGAGCTAACACTCCACTGATGTCCATCCGAGGCTGGCACGAGCGGCACTTATATTCCCTTCTTGCAGAGGTCGCTCATAGTGCGGGACGGTCCTTCTCAGCAGGCTATTGGCTGACATCGCCTCACCGCCTTCTCTGGTCTTGCGTTCTTCCTCTTTCTGGCACTTGTGGTTATGGCAGAACAAAAACCTCTTACGATTTTTAGTCGCCGGCCGTAGTGGCCGTGCGGTTAAAGGCGCTGCAGTCTGGAACCGCAAGACCGCTACGGTCGCAGGTTCGAATCCTGCCTCGGGCATGGATGTTTGTGATGTCCTTAGGTTAGTTAGGTTTAACTAGTTCTAAGTTCTAGGGGACTGCCCGCATCTCGTGGTCGTGCGGTAGCGTTCTCGCTTCCCACGCCCGGGTTCCCGGGTTCGATTCCCGGCGGGGTCAGGGATTTTCACTGCCTCGTGATGGCTGGGTGTTGTGTGCTGTCCTTAGGTTAGTTAGGTTTAAGTAGTTCTAAGTTCTAGGGGACTGATGACCATAGATGTTAAGTCCCATAGTGCTCAGAGCCATTTGAACCATTTTTTTTCTAGGGGACTAATGACCTCAGCAGTTGAGTCCCATAGTGCTCAGAGCCATTTTTTTGATTTTTAGTCAGATTGGTTGACAATATTTCACAATCAGAGTCATCGAATGCGTCTCTCATTTCTCTCATTATGCTCATTTTCGCTTCCTTCAGCTTTTGTTTGTCAGCACACACTCGCGATGGTCTCTTTAAGAAGGCTCAAATGGGACTCCAAATAACTCACTTAACCCTGAAACGATATCATGTCACCAATTAATCTTTTCACAAAGCTAATTCACATTTACGCACGTAACGTGAGCACCTTCCACCTACCCTGCAGGCTTACTCAGGCTCGACTGACTGCCCACTACTTGGGCGCCAAGCTGTACTCTTCTACTAAGATGGTGCTTCCCGTCAGTGACTCTAACTCGCTGGCTCAAAGATGCATAAAGGTAGATACCGTTAGTTCTGGATAGTATCGATATCTGTACCCTTACAACTTCTCACTACATGTTTTCGAAACCTGCAAGAATTAAGGATTTTCGGAAATATAAGGAGAATCCTCCAGCTTAATGAAAAGAAGAAGAAAACAACAGAATTGTCCGGCAACGTAATGGAAATATTCCAGAAATAGAAATATAATCATGGATTGCAACGGCCCCCTCGTTTTCATATCAGTCGTTTGAATTACAGACAATATCTTACAAGGGCACACACATCGCATCAACCCCTACCAACTGATAATTCTTACACTATTTGTTATACATGACATAAACTACATAAAAATTTTAAGAAATACCATAAATTTTACAATCGTATTTAGATTCAGTCAATTTCCAAATCTCTTGGAATATTGTTTGAAAAACACATTAAACACATTTGTAAAAATTCAAAAGCAGTTAGTGATGAAACTAGCAAACATCAAAAACAGTTCACCCTAATAACAAAGTATTTCTGTTTATGTGCAAAAGCATTAGTCTGGTGCTTTCCAAGCACCCTTATTTAGTGCAACAGTTGGAAATTAAGTAAACATTCAAGACAAAATTTGACAACAGGAAAGGTTTTGAAAAACTCAGTATTGCTGGAAGGATATTCAAGAAAGGAACACCAGCCATTTCGTGCATTTAGTAGCACATCTTTTCACTGAAAACTTTATGCACATGGAGACACTACCGGTTACTATGGGAACACACACACGGAGCACGCCACCATTACTGCCTTCCTCGCACTCGTGAGTCTTATTGCAAGCGAAGTCACGAGTGACGCCGTATGACGTAACACGCTCTATCGAAGACGACAACGGCCGCATGTGGACTATTGTAATCGTTCGAGACGCTAAATTACTGTAGTCATTTTTGCAGACGAATTAAAGAAACAGCTCATTATATCTTCAAATGGTATATTCACTGCTATTTTGGAAGCTATTGATGTCTTTATTTTCTTTGAAAATGTGAACCTGCCAACTTTTAGAAAAAAAAGAGCTCACAATCTGCATTGTAAATGGTTAATTTGGACGTGTTCGGAACAACATCACAGTGGCGCAGTCAGTTGAATGATGTTCCTTGGGGACACAGGTTGTTGTTGTGGTCTTCAGTCCTGAGACTGGTTTGATGCAGCTCTCCATGCTACTCTATCCTGTGCAAGCTTCTTCATCTCCCAGTACTTACTGCAACCTACATCCTTCTGAATCTGCTTAGTGTATTCATCTCTTGGTCTCTTTCTACGATTTTTACCCTCCACGCTGCCTTCCAATGCTAAATTTGTGATCCCTTGATGCCTCAGAACATGTCCTACCAACCGTTTCCTTCTTCTTGTCAAGTTGTGCCACAAACTCCTCTTCTCCCCAATCATATTCAATACCTCCTCATTAGTTATGTGATGGGACACAGGTACTATGTTCGAAACTACTGAGGGTATATTTCTTTTTAAATGCGAAAATTGCCGCCTAGTAACAGTGTTGTACGGAATCCACGTTAAACTCAACGTAAGTAGGGAATTTCCTTCAGAAATTCGGTTGTTAAAATTAAAGATTGAATACATCATATCCACCATGTCGTCAACCAATCACAAATATCATCGAAGAACTGCATCAGTGTGTCTGAAGTTGTCCCGATACCTTTAGTTTATTAGTAAGGATTATTGAATCTGACCCACAAACACACTTTCGATATTTTCAATCTCAGGGGGCGAAGAGAGAGACTGGTGTCAATCTGACTTCTCTGCCATGAGACACTAGGGAAGTTATCAGCCACATCTAATGTTAAACTTGAAGTGTCGGCAGAAGTGCCAACACTGTTTTGTGTGAGGAGACCGAAATGCACGCTAAAAGCTCACGCGGGCTGGCGTGAGGTCTGAAACAGGATACGTAATGGATGCTATAAAGAAAAGTACGTAGCTTCTGGAATACTTAGCTTTAATCCACATTTGTAGAACATCTCTCGTTACTGTACAGGCTTTATAATCACAATATCAATTGGTAATGGCGCCTTGCTAGGTCGTAGCAAAAGTAGCTGAAGGCTATGCTAACTATCGTCTCGGCAAATGAGAGCGCTATGTGTCAGTGAACCATGGCTAGCAACGTCGGCTGTACAACTGGGGCGAGTGCTAGTACGTCTCACTAGACCTGCCGTGTGGCGGCGCTCGGTCTGCAATCACTGATAGTGGCGACACGCGGGTCCGACGTATACTAACGGACCGCGGCCGATTTAAAGGCTACCACCTAGCAAGTGTGGTGTCTGGCGGTGACACCACAAAACTGACTTCTGATTTCGTTTCTGTGTGCCAGGTGCAGCATTTCTACTAAAAATACGTGAGCAAACAGCTTTTCTCTCAAATACCAGTTTCAAGTGACTATACTGAGCTGACAATATGTGCAAATGGTCCTTTACACCAGTGAAACACAAAGTTTTGTTAACATTACTCGGTCGACATTTACTTTCGACACATTTTAAAATCTGCAGGAGTACTTTCATTGCAGTTTCCAAATGATGGTGAATACTAGACTGAAGTATTCTGTTTTCGAGTGAAATGTAATGGAGATATTAAGCTACCTGGAAAAATAATCTGTGGGATGCTATGCCCTTCTGGATCCATGCTTCCTGTGTCAGAGCAGGACTCACCCTCTTCGTACGCCACTAGGTATGGCGCTATACTGCGTAATTGCAGCCCCGAAGCTGCTGCTGCTCCGCTCAGCTGAGCTGACCCACGTCGTCGCTGCAAGGTGTCCGGCTGGTTCGATTTCTCCTCTTTCCACTACTTTCCTCCAGGGCTGCCCGAACCTGGGAACACTGCCAACGATTGCCAACCGCTGCCTTGGGCGAGATTTGCTTACAAGGAAAACTGCCCATTGTACCCGCTCAGATTTAATGGTCAAATGACTCAGTGGATAGCCCGTCACAAACTGAACACACATCAAGCATGAAAACAGGAAGAAGGTCTACCGACCTGTGAAAAAGAAGCAAAATCGAAACAATGATCGGTCCAAGTTCAAGATGTGCAGCATCAAGCGAATAGAAAGGATCATGGCGTCGTGGTTGCCGGTCACCGTTGGACTGTGATGCTGGAGATCTGTGCTCAAATCTCCCTTGTGCCCCATTTGTTTCCACAAAATTATCAACTTTCCACCCAGTCAGGGTCTGTTCTACTTCTGTAGTTTTGTCAGTTATCATACTATACATTGGTTATACTATATGACACATGTGGTAAGGATATACGGTGAAAAACCAAAGAAACTGGTTTAGGCATGCGTATTCAAATACAGAGATGTGTAAACAGACAGAATACGGCGCTGCGGTCGGCAACGCCTATATAAGACAAGTGTCTGGCGCAGTTGTTAGATCGGTTACCGCTGCTACAATGGCAGCTTATCAAGATTTAAGTGAGTTTCAACGTTTTGCTATAGTTGGCGCTCGAGAAATGAGACACAGCATCTCCGAGATAGCGATGAAGTGGAGATTTTCCCGTACGACCTTTGCAAATGTGTACCGCGAATATCAGGAATCCGGTAAAACATCAAATCTCTGACATTGCTGCAGCCGGATACAGATTCTACAAGAACAGGACCAACGACGACTGAAGAGAATCGTTCAATGTGACAGAAGTGCAACCCTTCCGCAAATTGCTGCAGATTTCAATGCTGGGCCATCAGCAAGTGTCAGCGTGCGAACCATTTACGGAACATCGCCGATATGGGCTTTCGGAGCCGAATGCCCACTTGCATACTCTTGATGACTGCATGACACAAAGCCTGAAGCCTCAACTGGGCCCGTCATCTCCGACGTTGGACTGTTGACGACTGGAATCATGTTGCCTGGTCGGACTAGTCTCGTTTCAAATTGTATCGAGCGAATGGACGTATACGGGTGTGGAGACAACCTCACGAATCCATGAACTCTGCATGCCAGCAGGGGACTGTTCAAGCTGGTGGAGGCTCTGTAATGGCGAGGGGCGTGTGCAGATGGAGTGATATGGGACCTCTGATACGTCTGGATACGACTCTGGCAGGCGACACGTACGTAAGCACCCTGTCTGATCACCCGCTTCCATTCACGTCCATTGTGCATTCCGACGGACTTGGACAATTCCAGCAGGACAATGCGACACCCCACACGTCCAGACTTGCTACAGCGTGTCTCCAGGAACACTCTTCTGAGTTTAAACTCTTCCGCTGGCCACCAAACTCCCCAGACATGAACGTTGTTGACCATATCTGGGTCGCCTTGCAACGCGCTGTTCAGAAGATATCTCCACCCCTTGTACTCTTACGGATTGATGGGCAGTCCTGCAGGATTCATGGTGTCAGTTCCCTCGAGCACTTCTTCAGATGTTAGTGGAGTCCATGCCACGTCGTGTTGCGGCACTTCTGCGTGCTCGCGGGGGCCCTACACGATATGAGGCAGGTGTAGCAGTTAGGCTCTTCAGTGTAGAATATGAGTCATGTAGTATGAATATATTACCATCGCAAGTAAATGCGATGAATAATGAGAGCAGGCGATACGCCGCACAGATCTCTCTCAGGAATGGAAACAACAAATAAACGGGTGTGAACTATGTAGCAAAAAAGGAGTTCCAGACCAAAAACTTCCAAAACGGAACGCAAGAGTCATAACGTATGGTACTTCTGTAGAACAAATAGGAGGTACGTACATCTGGAGGTAACTTCCTTACATCCCGCTGTTGCAAACGGACGTTACACCACGACACAGATTTGGATACAGAGAACAGACACATCAGTGGCCAGACACACATTTCATAATTTTGTGAAAAAAAGAGCACGAGGTAGATTGGAACATGGCTCTCCACCTTCGCAATCCAACACCGTGTCCACATGCCATGGCTATAAAAAATATGTTCGATGCTACACATTTTTATGGAAAATGCTTGGGCCGTTCAGTGTTTCGATTTTGCTTCTTTTTTTACAGTTCAGTATGCCTTCTACCTGTTTTCGTGCTTGATCTGTGTTTAGTTTTTGACGGGCTATCCGCTGGGTCATGTTACCACAAAATCTGAGATAAGTGTGATGGACAGTTTCCCTAGTTAGTGTGTACGGGCGGCAAATTGGAGCCGCTGTTGGTCTTGTTTGCGTTTCGATCTAATGGCGGTAACATCAATGCGTTGACGGTTGGTTGCCGTTGGGACCCCTTCCTGGTGTGGACGCCCGGTCGAATGTTCGTAGGCGATTAGTCGTGTCTTTGCAACAGGTGTGTATTTAAAATTTTCAGGGCACACACAAGTCGAACTTAGTATGTTTCATTGACCGATTTCGTTCTTTAATTTAACAAGAGCATCACCAGGAATTCTGGAATTTACTGATTAAATTACACTAGTTAAATCAAAGAGCGCAACCATTCAATAAAACATACTGAGCGCGACTTGCGGTTATCCAGAAAAACCGAATTTCAACAGTCGCTGTCTCCCCTGCAGGCAATGCGTGCTCTCGCTAAGGGTGTGCATGTATTGTGTATACTGGAGCATAGAGTGGAATATGTAGAGAGCATTAAAGCTGATACGAGTTTTATCGTGAACGGGAATGTTTATGGCCCCCTACGAACTGCGATTATAAGAACAAACTGAAAAGACGAGACGCTTGGACGGACATAACACAGCTATTAGAAAGTGAAAAAGAAAGAGGTGTCTTTATTGACCATAAGCAGAAATAAACACAGTCTAACATAACAGTCGCGACACTAAGCCTCGATTTTGTTGCCTACCGCGCCAGCAGCGCGCCAGACGGCCGGTAACTTAAACTGTCAGTTCGGTGCGTTCGTGAAAGCGAATAGTGGTTGTTTATTTTCATTTCTACAATGGTTTTTACAAGCGGGACAGTTTGTAGCACAATAAATTGCAGCAACAACAGGAAGAAGACACCATAGCTGTCTTTTTTTAGGTTTCCTAAGGATCCTGAAAGGTTTATACCATCATGTTACTAAACTGTATCGCCAGGATTCACTTGTAAACTACATGTGTATTAATGATTAATGTTTCGATTTAGGAGCAGAAAATGGATAGTTAACAGCAGACGAGAAGACCTTATGAAAAAAGACCCAGTTTACCTGTATAATAATATTAGGGTTTGTTCGCTACTTTTCGAACAAAACCAGTTCATGAACGCAGACAATAATAAACTCGTGTGGAATGCAGTGCCCACACCGTTTGACATCCCCAATAAGCCGCCTCAGCTGACGATGAAGAGGAAACTGCCACAAAGATTCGACAATCCATCTCTAAAGCTGTAAAACAGTCCTATGACACAGAAGCAGCCAGTTCAGCTCTCCGTGTATCAGTGCCAGATTCGTGGGAATCGTCAACACAGACCTGCTTTGACGATGAAGTGGTTAGATTAAGTGCAGTTATTCGTGTATTACAAAAGTTTAATGTTTGGTATGTATTTCATTCACTTCTGTTGTTAGTCACTTAATTTTCCTTGCTTCCTTCGTGTGATGACATTATTTTGCTAGCACCTTGTTCACTGACAGATTGTTTCAAAATTATTCAAATATTTGGTTTTGCGTGAAATGTAATGTAATCAGCTCATTATAATGTTTTCAACATATTTCATCCGCTATTTGGTAGTTGCTTGTCCCCAAGATGAAGGTCTACTTGTGGTAACAGGCGACAATGACAAACACAGTAGGCCTACCGAACGATAAATGAGTTGTCAATCGCTTTTGCATGTAGAGGTACATGTCTGTGCCTCTTACGTGTGAATATGTGTGTTTATATTCTTTTGATATCAACGAGGTAAGCTGGTTCAAATGGCTCTGAGCACTATGGGACTTAACATCTTAGGTCATCAGTCCCCTAGAACTTAGAACTACTTAAACCTAACTAACCTAAGGACATCACACAACACCCAGCCATCACGAGGCAGAGAAAATCCCTGACCCCGCCGGGAATCGAACCCGGGAACCCGGGCGTGGGAAGCGAGAACGCTACCGCACGACCACGAGATGCGGGCGAGGTAAGCTGCAATTCTATCCAACGTCACAAGTGTTTCTTCACCAATGTCTTAAGCTAGCCACTCGATTCATGGTTTTTGTCCATACTTGCGCTTATTTTAAAATCATTTTTAGAAATACATATTGTTGTGACTTGGCAAGACAGCCAAGCCACTATGATTGGTAGCCGAAAAGCACGCGTTAAGCTCACGCAGGCTGGCGTGAGATCTGGAACAGTTAAAGGAGTTGAGTCTAGTAAAAAAGTACGGATCTTCTGGAATACTTAACTTTAATCCATAATTGGTGAACATCGGTCAGACGGTACATGCATCACAAGATAAATAGCAAATGATAATGGCGCCTTGCTAGGTCGTAGCAAATGACGTAGCTGAAGGCTATGCTAACTATCGTCTCGGCAAATGAGAGCGTAATTTGTCAGTGAACTCTCTCTAGCAAAGTCGGCTGTACAACTGGGGCGAGTGCTAGGAAGTGTCTCTCTAGACCTGCCGTGTGGCGGCGCTCGGTCTGCAATCACTGACAGTGGCGACACGCGGGTCCGACGTATACTAGCGGACCGCGGCCGATCGATATAAAGGCTACCACCTAGCTAGTGTGGTGTCTGGCGGTGACGCCACACATATGCCTTCTGATACTACTAATTTCGTCAATTACGTAGGAAATGGAAGCAAAACAAACATTATTCTTAAGACGCGTCTGATGTTCACCTTATTCGCCGCTTGGAGCGCTAGTGTCGCCTCATCTGTCAAACGGTAACAACTTTTACAGCAATGAGTGTTGCGACTGTTACGTTAGACTGTGGAAATAAGCAACATTGGGAGTGACTATTATCTTTCTGCTGCAGGTACAGCTTCCCTAAAGGAAGTGTTATCTCTGGAAATTTCAGGGCATACACAATTCAGTAACAACTAGAAATCTATAGCCCTCATTTGGAAAAAAAATATATATATGAAGTAGTCCATATTCCAAATCAGCTTTAAGGTAGACATTACTCTGTCCCACCACACTGCTCCCTACTTTTTAAAAGAGAGGTCGTCCATCGGCGTCATTTCTTCTTCTTTTCTGATGATCAGCTTTATGCAGTAAAATAAATGCTGCACGTGCGACGACTGTTAAATATTCTTCTTCTTCTTCTTCTTCCCTTGTACTATCGACGGGTAAAATTGTAATTAAAACGCTACTTTGTAACAATAACAAAACAGGAGCAACGTCGGCAAGTTATCCGAGCCAACTGCGATTCCACATGGGCGAATCCTTTGGCCCCAGGTCCTTCGTTTGGTGTGGATGAGAAGGCGATAGCCAATGCATTGGCGACCAAAGTTCGGCCGAATACAGGCTCTCGTTCGGCCTAGTGTGTACGCTCGCCGGGCGCTGTTCACGATTCACCTGTCTGCGTTGCCCCCGCCAGTGCTGCGCCCTCTCACCTCCAGCTCACACCACACAACAAAAGCAGCACGCCACGCGTGCTGTCAGCTTTCGCCAGCAGATACACTGCGGCCGCTCCCACCTACCACACGACCAACTAGCGTCGCAAGTGCTGGGCCCATTACTCATAATTTTATATCGCTGCCCTCCGATGCGACAGTCTGTATACAAAAATGGCTCTGAGCACTATGGGACTTAACTTCTGAGGTCATCAGTCTCCTATAACTTAGAACTACTTAAACCTAACTAACCTAAGGCCATCACAAACACCCATGCCCGAGGCAGGATTCGAACCTGCGACTGTAGCGGTCGCGCGGTTCCAGACTGTAGCGCCTAGAACCGCTCGGGCACCACGGCCTGCTCAGTCTGTATACATTTCCGCATAACTGAATACATCTGTAGCAAGTGATTCTAGCACAAATTACAAAATACACGTATAACACTTCCTGAATATGGTTCATCAACATAGAATTAAAACATAGCACTATCTTCAAAAGAAGTATGTTTAAGCATAATCCTATGTACTGACACTATTCGTTTCATTCGTTATTATCCTTTGGGACGTATTTCCTTTGCTGTACTTCTTTTTTTCTCTAATTGCTCGTTGTAGAGAATACGTATGTACAAGATAAGATTACGATCTGTCCAATCATTGTCTTATGGATTCATTACCGGGGATACAGACAGACACTCTTGCGAAATTCTTTTGAATCCATTTTCAGGAAACTGTCTTAAGCAGTTAGTTCGACAGTCCACACGCAATGGAAATGTTTTAGAGCTCGTAGCTACAAACAGGCCAGACATAATCGACGGTGTCAGTATAGAGACAGGGATTAGTGACCATGATTGCATAGGACTTTGGTTACTAAAGTTAATAAATCAATCAAGAAGGCAGGGAAAGTATTTCTGCTATAAAGAGCAGGTAGATGGTTGCTAGCGTCCCACTTACACAATGTATTGACATCATTGAGTTCCAGTACGAGAGACGTAGAGGAATTATGGCCAAAATTTAAACGGTCTGAAATCATGCTGTAGAGAAGTATGTGCCGAGTGAGTGGATTAAGAACGGAAAAGACCCACAAGGAAATAATTCGAAAAATGCTGAGGAAGCAAAGGCTGTTGCGCTCTCGGTTCAAAAGAGAACGCGCAAATGACGACAGCAAAAGTTAATAGAAATTTGTTTGTTTGTAAAAAGATCGATGAGCAAAGCACTAGATCTTGCCGACAACCCGAGAAAATTCTGGTCCTACGTAAAACCGCTACGTGGGTCTAAAGCTACTTATCCAGTCACTCGTTGACCAGTCTGGTGTGGCAGTGGAGGATAGCAAAAGTAAAGCAGAAGTTTTAAATTTTGCATTTAAGAAATTATTCACGCAGGAGAATCATAAAAACATACCGTCGCTTGACCATTGCACAGACTCCTGTATAGAAAACATAGTAATAAGCACTGCTGGTGTAGAGAAAAAACGGAAGGAGTTGAAAGCAAATAAGTCTCCATGTCTTGATGGACTCCCATTCCAGTGTTATAAAGAGTACACCACAGCATTGGCCCCTAACTTAGCTTGCATTTACCGCGAAGCTATCGCCCAGTGCAAAGTCCCAAGCGACAGGAAAAAAGCGCAGGTTACTCCTGTAGACAAGAAGGGTAAAAGAATAGATCCCAAAATTACAGACTAATATCTTTAACATCGATTTGCTGCAGAATCCTTGAGCATATTCTCAGTTCGAATATAATAAATTTCCTTGAGAAGGAAAAGCTCCCATCCACAAATCAGCACCAACTTAGAAAGCGTCACTCGTGCGAAACTCAGCTTGCCCTTTTCTCACATAAGATCCTGCAAACCATGGATGAAGGGCAATACGCAGATTCGATATTCCTAGACTTCCGTAAGGCATTTGACACATTGCCACACTGGCGACTATTATCGAAGGTAAAAGTGTACGATATAGGTTCCCAGGTATGTGCATGGCTTGAAGACTTCTTAAGTTACAGAACCCAGTATGGTGTCCTCGATGGCGAGATTTCATCAGAGACAAGGGTATCGTCAGAAGTGGCCCAGGGAAGTGCAATAGAACTTCTTTATTTTCTATCAACATAAATGATCTGTGGCTGTTTGCTGATGATGCTGTGGTATATGGGAAGGTGTTGTCGTTGAGTGTCTGATGGAGGATACAAGATGACTTGGACCAAATTTCTAGTTGGTGTGACAAATGCCTGCTAGCTCTAAATTTAGAAATATGTAAGTTAATGCAGGTGAGTAGGAAAACCGAACCCACAATATTCGAGTAAAGCATTAATATTGTGATGCTTGACACATCACACCGATTAATAATCTAGTCGTAATGTTCCAAAGCAATATGAAATGGAATGAACATGTAAGGATTGTAGTAGGGAAGGCAAATGGTCAACTTCGGTTTATTGGGAGAATTTGAGGGAAGTGTGGTTCATCAGTAAAGGAGACCACATGTAGGACACTAGTGCAATCCACTGTTGAGTACTGTTCGAGTGTTTGGGATCTGAATCAGGTTGGATTAAAGGAAGACATCGAAGCAATTCAGAGGTGGGCTGCTAGATTTGTTACTGGTAAGTTGCACAGTGCGGGGTAGACGTGCAGTCTGGGCGCCTTGCACAGTTTGCGTGGCTCCCCCCGTCGGAGGTTCCAGTACTCCCCCAGGCATGGGTGTGTGTGTTGTTCTTAGAGTAAGTTAATTTAAGTTAGTTTAATTAGTGTGTAAGCCTATGGACCGATGACCTCAGCAGTTTGGTCCCACAGTCCTTACCACAAAAGATTACTGGTAAGTTCAGACAACACCCAAATATGACGAAGGTGGTTTGGGAACTCAAATGGGACTCACTGGAGGGAAAGCAACGTTCTTTTCGAGGAGCACTATTGGGAAAATTTAGAGAATTGGCAGTTGAGGCTGACTGCAGAACGACTCTGCTGCTGGCAACGTACATTTCGTGTAAGGACCATAAATATCAGATTAGAGAGATTAGGGCTCGTATGGAGGCATACAAACAGTCGGTTTTCCCTTGCTCTATTTGCGAGTGGAACAGGAAAGGAAATGACTATAGTGGAGAGCAGCTACGAAGGCGGGTGAGGGTCAGATGCGCAGATGAATGCTGAAGTGTACTATGTGACTCACAGCCAATCGCGCGCCAGTGACATTCTTGTCTTCGTTCGGTGCGGGTCGTGCTGTGTTCGGAAGTTGTAACTGTTTATTTCAGTCATAGTGTTCCGTGCTGAGTGCTGACTGCCTCCATAGTGTTCATGAAGAACAAGTGCTACACAAACAGGCAAGAGGAATAGTGTTTCGTGTGTACCAATACTTTAAGAGACAATCTTCCGCTGACTCCACGCCGGCACAAGGCGCGGTTCGCGCTGTTGCCAAATGCCAGGAACAGACAGCTGAAGCTTGTGGTGTTGGTTTGAGGACCGTTCTGAGAATATCCAGCGAAGCTGTCTATGCAAGCCTGCGGCTCAGCTGTTTTCAAATCACCAGGGAAGCAATGCAACTGCAAAAAAGAAGTGGGTGAGCTAGACGATTTCGCGGCGTATAGTGTTCAGCATGTATGCTGAAAACGAGTATCCAACAGCAGGGAAACTATGCGATTGCAGTCTTTCTCGGCGTATTCCAATGATGAATTCTTCTCGGGTTATCAGCCGGGTGGTGGCGTCGTCTTGTCGCAACATTATAAACAAAGTGAAAAATGTAAAAAAAACTACTTCATTAGTAGCTTGCTTACAAAAATACAGTCTTATTAGGCAGATATCACTTTCATGATACATCGATTACAAATTAAAAAAAAAAAACATATAAACTCTGACAATTTCATTTCCGATGATACTCAGAGAAACAGTTGTTCTGTGATGTTAGACTGAGGAAAACTGTACAGCCTTGGCACTTAAATGTGGTTTTCTTCATGTAGCCAGTGTTCTTAGGTATCATGCTATTTTTCAGCACTGTTAATTCTGGCAAATGGTTTTACAGAAAATGAGCGCGATTGTGTGGGCAATAGTCCAGTCACATTAATGTAACCGCTGTGTATATTCGTCATCAATGTTCAATAACCACTCACAGACGACAGGCGGCAACACTACCAATGGAGGGTATATAAAGCGTGCTGGGTGATGTGGAAGACAGTGCAATCGTTGTCGTAATGCAGAAACAGAGTGAGATTAGATTAGATTAGATTAATACTAGTTCCATGGATCATGAATACGATATTTCGTAATGATGTGGAACGAGTCAAATTTCCCAATACATGACATAATTAAGTTAATTTACCAACATAACTAAGTTAACATAACAACTTTTTTATTTTTTGTTTTTTTTAAATTTTTTTTTCTTTTTTTTCTTTTTTTCCTAATTTATATCTAAAAATTCCTCTATGGAGTAGAAGGAGTTGTCATTCAGAAATTCTTTTAATTTCTTCTTAAATACTTGTTGGTTATCTGTCAGACCTTTGATACTATTTGGTAAGTGACCAAAGACTTTAGTGCCAGTATAATTCACCCCTTTCTGTGCCAAAGTTAGATTTAATCTTGAATAGTGAAGATCATCCTTTCTCCTAGTATTTTAGTTATGCACACTGCTATTACTTTTGAATTGGGTTTGGTTGTCAATAACAAATTTCATAAGAGAGTATATATACTGAGAAGCTACTGTGAATATCCCTATATCCTTAAATAAATCTCTGCAGGATGATCTTGGGTGACTCCAGCTATTATTCTGATTACACACTTTTGTGCAATAAATACTTTATTCCTCAGTGATGAATTACCCCAAAATATGATGCCATTTGCAAGCAATGAGTGAAAATAGGCGTAGTAAGCTAATTTACTAAGATGTTTATCACCAAAATTTGCAATGACCCTTATTGCATAAGTAGGTGAACTCAAACGTTTCAGCAGATCATTAATGTGTTTCTTCCAATTTAATCTCTCATCAATGGACACACCTAAAAATTTTGAATATTCTACCTTAGCTATATGCTTCTGATTTATCAAAAGTGCAAAATGGCATGATCTTTGGCTTCTGAAACAGTCAAGTTTGTAAATTGTTCACGTGTCACTGTGGTTAAAGTATATCGTGCATGGAAAAATGGCGCCATTCAAAACTGGCGCTGAGGCAACTGTGGTGCACCATTGGCCATAGATGATAGTGGCAGAGATGTGAACAGGCGAATGGACATGTAACTGTTGAGCAACTGAGTGCCCATATGAACCAAGTGGCTACCAAAACTGTCTCCTCAACAACCGTTCAACGAACGTTGCTGCATATAGTCCTCTACAACAGGTGCCCGGATCATGCACCCACGCAGACTGTTCATTGGTGATGAAGGCTGGAATTCGCACGCCAGTATCGCAAATGAACGTCTACTGAATGGTGACAGATGGCCTTTTCAGATGAATTACGTTTTATGCTGCATTGGTCAAACGTGAACAGCGTGAAACATCTGAAAGCAAACGCAATATCCACAGTTAACGTCTATCTTCAGCAGTGCTGGGAACCGCAGTGATGCAAAACGTTTTTTGATGTGTGTAATGGTTCAAATGGCTCTGAGCACTATGGGACTTAACTTCTGAGGTCATCAGTCCCCTAGAACTTAGAACTACTTAAACCTAACTAACCTAAGGACATCACACACATCCATGCCCGAGGCAGGATTCGAACCTGCGACCGTAGTGGTCATGCGGTTCCAGACTGTAGCGCCTAGAACCGCTCGGCCACCCCGCTCTGCAACAATCATCAGAGGGTCCATGCCACAGGTATTCCCTGGGTAATCTCGTCAATCTGGAAGGCACAAAGGATCAACACAAGTATGCATCTATCCTTGGGGTACTTGTCCACTCGTACATGCAGTTTGTTTCTCCTCAGCACGTTGGCAACTACCAGCAGGACAACGCAACGTGCCATACAGCTCACAGTGTACGTGCATGGTCCGAAGAGCATCAGGGTGATGGTACCATACACTCCTGATCACCGAACTCCCCGGATTTAAAGCCAATCGAGAAACTGTGGGACCATCTCGATCGGTCTGTTTACGTTATGGATCCTCAGCTGAGAAACCTAGCGCAGCTGGCCACTGCACGAGAGTTGGCATGGCCTGACATTCTTGTGAGTATTTCCAGAACCTCACTGACTCTCTTCTTGCGTGTCTCGTAGCTGTCTGCACATCAGAAGGTGGTTATCCAGGCTTCTGACATTAGGTCGCATTAATGTGAATTGACAGTGTATAATCGATCTCATATTCAAAATATATTTATTTTCAGGGTTATAGGTATTAAATCTGTAATAAATACACCATTTTAACGAATAAATATACACACATCAAATAAAGTTGTGCATCATCTCGATTCCCAGAGTTCCGGAACCTGTACAGAAAATTGGAATGGAGATCAACATAAACGTCATTTCCGCCCTTTTATTGCTCATGGAAACCACACATTGCATGTTGTACCACCATACAGCGAGACCTTCAGAGGTGGTGGTCCAGATTGCTGTACACATCGGTACCTCTAATACCAAGCAGCACGTCCTCTTGCATGCCTGTATTCGTCGTGGCATACTATCCACAAGTTCATCAAGGCACTGTTGGTCCACATTGCCCCACTCCTCAATGGCGATTCAACGGAGATACCTCAGAGTGGTTGGTGGGTCACGCCATCCATAAACAGCCCTTTTCAATCTATCCCAGGCACGTTCGATAGCGTTCATGTTTGAAGAACATGCTGGCCACTTTAGTCGAGTGATGTCGTTATCCTGAGGGAAGTCATTCACAATATGTGCACGATGGGGGCGCCAATTGTCATGCATGAAGAAGAATTCCTAGCCAATATGCTGCCGATATGGTTGCACTATCGGTCGGAGGATGGCATTCACGTATTGTACAGCCGTTACGGCTCCTTCCGTGACCACCAGCGGCGTACGTAGGCCCCACATAATGCCACCCCAAAACAGCAGGGAATCTCCACCTTGCTGCACTCGCAGGACGGTGTGTCTAAGGCGTTCAGCCTGACCGGGTTTCCTCCGACGATTGAATGGTTGAAGGCATATGCGACACTCATCGGTGAGGAGAACGTGATGCCAATCCTGAGCGGTCCATTAGGCATGTTTTTGGGCTCACCTGTACCGCGCTGCATGGTGTCGTGGTTGCAAAGATGGACCTCGCCATGGATGTCGAGAGTGAAGATGCGCATCGTGCAGCCTGTTGCACATAGTGTGAGTCATAACACGACGTCCTGTGGCTGCACGAAAAGCGTTATTCAACATGGTGGCGTTGCCGTCAGGGTTCCTCGGAGCTATAATCCATAGGTAGCGGTCATCCACTGCAGTAGTAGCCCTTGGAGGGCCTGAGCGAGGCATGTCATCGACATCTCCTGTCTCTCTGTATCTACTCCATGTCCGAACAACATCGCTTTGGTTCACTCCTAGACGCCTGGACACTTCCCTTGTTGCGAGCCCTACCTGGCACAAAGTAACACTGCGAACGCAATCGAACCGAGGTATTGATCGTCTAGCCATGGTTGAACTACAGACAACACGAGCCTGGTACCTCCATCCTGGTAGAGTGGCTGCAACTGATCGGCTGTCGGACCCCTCAGTCTAATAGGCGCTGCTCATGGATGCTTGTTTACATCTTTGGGCGGATTTAGTAACATCTCTGAACAGTCAAAGGGATGTTTCTGTGATACAATATCCACAGTCAACGTCTATCTTCAGGATTGGTTGGTTGTTTTGGGGAAGGAGACCAGACAGCGAGGTCATCGGTCTAATCGGGTTAGAGAAGGAAGTCGGCCGTGCCCTTTCAAAGGAACCATCCCGGCATTTGTCTGGAGCGATTTAGGGAAATCACGGAAAACCTAAATCAGGATGGCCGGACGCGGGATTGATATCTTCAGGAGTTCTGGGAACCGGTGTGATGCAAAACTTTTTTTGATGTGTGTACTACTAACGTTAACAAACAGGGGCAGTCGCATTCTCTGTCCGTGTCAGTTGTTTGTATGTACAGAGAAAATGGTTTAAGTTACTTTGTGAAACAAATGTGTTGAAATTCAGTGACAAACAGATATTTTTCGAGTTTTCAGAAAATATCACTACCGATTCCTAATTCCTAGACAATGGCCTCACCAGGGCTTCCTGTCCTCAAAAAAAAGGGTTGCTGTGGCTTGGAAATTTCGCTTACTTGGTCCAGCAGAAAGATAACTCGCGAAGCTTCTTGTTTCACAGAACGAAACGAAATATTCCTTGCTATGTGTGTTTATAAAGCTTAACATTACATACAAAAATAATACAGTAATGTTACAATCAGTTTCAGTTATCATAAGGTATTCATTTTCTAAAGTTACATGAGATGATTTATGACATGTTTATGTTTGGGTATTATAAGTTACATACATAAACCTTAACAGAAGTGGTAATGTTAGAACGCACAAGCTGAGCACAGTATAGTTAATTGACAAGTGATTATTACCACTTCTGTTGTGACTTATGTACTCGTATGTGACTTAAGTTGCCCACACACAGACATGTCATAAATCTTTCTCATGTAAATTTTAAAAATAGATAGCTTATGCTAACCAGGTCCGGCCGAGAATAAATTCCTTTCTAAGTGCAACTAGTGGCTGAACGTTTCATCCTGAATTATATCACAGTTCCTGAAGCGACAACGATTATGTATACAATATTGATGTATTTTGTTATAAATTATTGAACTGTCCAATCCACTTCCCTTGTTTTTAGGTTTTTTTTAGAAGATATCTTTTCAGTTTTTTTATAACGCACTATCGAAATAACAACAACTCACTTCATGTCAATCGCAGTTCACAACACGAAAGAAACGAGAAATGGAACAGCCAACAAGCAACGATGATTCTGGTGAACCCCAACTGGGGCTCAGATCTACGAAAATAGAAACAACAGACAGGGTGTCCCTTACCGTCTGTCAATCCATACCTCAAGCGCTTAAGTTCAACTCAATAGAACTCACTGTACTTCGTGCCTCCTAACGCAGCTGCCAGTCATAGTGATCAATTGTCTGGTACGAAGCACAGTTGCTAGAATGCATTACAGTAACCTAGTACAAAGCATTTCGCGTGAACTGTGCATGACATTGTTGCTGTCATATTGTACTGCATTTAAACGTGAGCGTCTTTAAAATGTACTTCCATAATTGATCTAATTCCACTCCCCGCAAATTCCAATGAGGTGAGCGCAATACAGATAATCACCTAAAGCGTGCACCGCAAATATTGTGGAAATGGAAAGTGCTATTGATGTGCGGTTTGTACAGAATGGATAGGTAGTCAGGGACTCGTATTGTTAGCCAACCAATAGATTTTAATAATATTTAGAAAGCGTATTTTTTATGCATACAAACACTTTTTAAATGGAACAATGCCCACTGACATTAACAAACTAAAAGTAGGGTAAATTAGAATGTCAGTGATGTTTGTTGCAGAATTGTAGCGCAAGTCATTTACGAGATATCATATTTTGAAAATTTCCCGCGCCGACACTCGTGTAATACCCGTGGTAGCACACACTAAAGATGCATAAATAGTTATGCGGATTCTGAGAAGTAACAAGACAACTGATCGTCACAGGATGTGTTCAAAATGACCACCGGCAGCGGCAATATACGCTTTCAGTCTGTGTCCTTACTGATCGCACGGATATGAAGCTATCTGCGGTCGTCAGGAATGCAATGACTTTTATACAACATGGGAAAGCACCAAAACGACACAATTACTAACCTAACAGCATTGCATAGAGAAGCACTCATCACTCAGTCACGCTTTCTATTCAGCATCTCAGAAAAGCGCTAAAACTATGCAATTTCAGCACTACATGGCACCAACCAGCGCCTGAACGAATTGTAGATGTACATTGACTGCTAGTTGTGACTGTTTTACATCGTCAGGAATGCGACGACGAATGAAAACATTGAAATGACGGTACTTCTAGCAAGACACAAGGTTCTGTTCAATTTTCTGTCGATACTCTCAGACAAGGTGTATTTCATGTGTAAAAAACATTTCAATTAGGAATGAGCTGTCAAAGAGTTAACACTACCATTATGAAGCATTCTGCACCAAAGCAGCAGCAGCAAAAATATTATCCTCAGCCTAGTAAATTTATTTATGCATTAACTCAATGGTAACTGCGTGTATGTTTATTTGAAATAACCAAACTCCAGAAGTACTATTAGGCAATCACGAAATCTGTGTAGGCTCCACATGACAAAATGAAGGATTTCACGACCGGATGACACTGCTGCTGGCAAATCTTTAGGGGTATACGGTCCTGGTCCACGAAAATCTTCTGTTCATAACGTTACATCCAGAACTGGGCTGTACATCTTCAGAGGCGTTGTTCTCCGTTGAGTCTTGTCGACTGCAGAAGAGCAACGCCTCTGAAGATGTCCAGCGTAGTTCTGGATGAAACGTAAGGAACAGAAGAGTTTCGTGGACCACGGCCTTATACCCTGGACGATTTGCCACCTACTCTCCACAAGCAGTTAATCTGCATAACAAGAAAGGCAGCACTCATTTGCAAGAATAGACGTTTAATAATTTAATGTACACTGCCCTCGCCAACCAACATGCTGTCAACCAACAAATAAGCTGACAATGAAATGCGTTCATCTTTTATGGAAATTTATTGACCAATTGAATGTAGCTACAGAAAACTCTACATCCTACTGAAGAAAACGTCACTCAATATTACAACACATGATGCACATCAGTTCACAGTAATTGTACAAGTGCAGCACACTAATTGTAGGCATGTTCATGTATAGAATTATATGTAAGACTTTATAAATAAAAACATGTAACACAAGTAAATATGTTTTTTCTATAAAATCCCATGTATGCTAATGCAAATTATGTTTTTTCCATAAAATTCCATGTATGCTAATGCAAATGAATAGTGGATAGATAAAGAACGCTCTCACTTTGTAGTGACTGAATGGTCCAAGGATAATGCAGAAAAGCAGAAGAAGAACAGGAACGGAACACTCCTGCGTGACAAGATATGATTGATAGTTATAGGTCCATCTGATACTGGCTAGACGAACGTTATTACGTCACTGACAATGCACACAGATGGAGATTGCTTCAAACATTTTTATTTACACACATCAAAGCCGGCCGCGGTGGTCTAGCGGTTCTAGGCGCGCAGTCCGGAACCGCGCGACTGCTACGGTCGCAGGTACGAATCCTGCCTCGGGCATGGATGTGTGTGATGTCCTTAGGTTAGTTAGGTTTAAGTAGTTCTAAGTTCTAGGGGACTGATGACCACAGATGTTAAGTCCCATAGTGCTCACAGCCATTGGAACCATTACACACATC
Source organism: Schistocerca cancellata (assembly GCF_023864275.1). NCBI lineage: Eukaryota > Metazoa > Arthropoda > Insecta > Orthoptera > Acrididae > Schistocerca > Schistocerca cancellata. The sequence continues at coordinate 808,405,235 of NC_064629.1, read as the reverse complement.
AAAAAACGTTTTGCATCACTGCGGTTCCCAGCACTGCTGAAGATAGACGTTAACTGTGGATATTGCACCACAGACACAGTCCCTTTGACTGTTCAGAGATGTCACTAAATCTGCCCAAAGATATAAACAACCATGCACGAGCAGCGCCTATTAGACGGAGGGGGTCCGATAGCCGATCAGTTCCAGCCACTCTACCAGGATGGAGGTACCAGGCTCGTGTTGTCTGTAGTTCAACCATGGCTAGACGATCAATACCACGGTTCGATTGCGTTCGCATTGTTACTTTGTGCCAGGTAGGGCTCGCAACAAGGGAAGTGTCCAAACCTCTAAGAGTGAACTAAAGCGATGTTGTTCGGACATGGAGTAGATACAGAGAGACAGGAGATGTCGATGACATGCCTCGCTCAGGCCCCCCAAGGGCTACTACTGCAATGGATGACCGCTACCTACGGATTATGGCTTGGAGGCACCCTGACAGCAACGCCACCATGTTGAATAATGTTTTTCGTGCAGCCACAGGACCTCGTGTTACGACTCAAACTGTGCACAATAGGCTGCACGATGCGCAACTTGACTCCCGACGTCCATGGCGAGGTCCATCTTTGCAACCACGGCACCATGCAGTGCGGTACACATGGGCCCAACAACATGCCGAATGGACCGCTCAGGATTGGCATCACGTTTTCTCCACCGATGAGTGTCGCATATGCCTTCAACCAGACAATCGTCAGAGATGTGTTTGGAGGAAATCCGATCAGGCTGAACGCCTTAGACACACCGTCCAGCGAGTGCAGCAAGGTGGAGATTCCCTGCTGTTTTGGGGCGGCATTATGTGGAGCCGAAGCACGCTGCTGGTTATCATGGAAGGCACCGTAACGGCTGTACGATACGTGAATGCCATCCTCCGGCCGATAGTGCAACCATATCGGCAGCATATTGGCGAGGCATTCTTCTTCATGGATGACAATTCGCGCCCCCATCGTGCACATCTTGTGAATGACTTCCTTCAGGATAACGACATCGCTCGACTAGAGTGGCCAGAATGTTTTCCAGACATGAATCCTATCGAATATGCCTGGGATGGATTGAAAAGGGCGGTTTACGGACGACGTGACCCACCAACCATTCTGAGTGAGGGTTGAGTGAGGAGTGGGGCAATGTGGACCAACAGTGCCTTGATGAACTTGTGGATAGTATGCCACGACGAATACAGTCATGCATCAATTTCAAGAGGACGTGCTACTTGGTATTAGAGGTACCGATATGTACAGAAATCTGGACCACCACCTCTGAAGGTCTCGCTGTTTGGTGGTATAACATGCAATGTGTGGTTTTCATGAGCAATAGAATAAGCGGAAATGATGTTTATGTTGATCTCTATTCCAATTTTCTGTACAGTTTCCGGAACTCTCGGAACCGAGGTGATGCAAAACTTTTTTTGATGTGTGTATTTTCAGGACATTTTTTCAACCCAAACACCAGCTAATACATAAGTTAATGATGGTGTATCATGCATGATATACAGCAAAAGCAGCGATATCTTGCTGCCTGAAAGTTTAAAGCTGACTGCTCTGTGTTGATATTTTACGATGTTGCGTTCGAAAATCAAGATCAATTTTGGAAATACTCCTGATTCAGACGCCATATGGGGCGTAGATGTATTTTGAGTCAGACATACTCTAGGACTTTGAAGCAGTTGGTAAGGGATAACACAGACCTAATAATTGGTTTCAGTCAAGATAAAGATTTATGTGGAGATTCCTAGAATCATACACAGTTGAGGTTTTGGTTATTAATAAAACAAGACAAATCAATTGAAAGGTCTCTGTTGGATTCCTTTCATGTTTAATTTCTTAAATCTGTTGCCATTTATGGAATAAATTCCTCTTCTAAATGTACTGTGGCGTTTCTGACTATCTGGGAGGAGACTGAGCAGTGGAACGTGTTACTTTTACACATAAACAAGAACGATCTGTCACACTACTACACTTTAAAGCACAGTTTATATGTAATTCTTATATGTAATTCATGTCACACAGTCTCATACGGAACCTACATCCGCTTTCTTTTATATACTGTATATGATAAGATACTGTCATCCCCCTTCCCTTTTGTGTGAGAGGATGAATGAGCATATGTATTTCTAGTTGCATGCTTGAGGGTAGCAGACAAGGCTGTCTGCTAGAGAACAGTAGGACCAACGTCGGAACAGGTAGCTACGCTTCCTAAAAGCAAAGAGGTTTCTATCCTTAGTATGGTCCTGTCCGTCTGTTGTCATGTTGGTATAGGAAGCTGCCCCTCTGGCCACTTCCGTTGGTCTTTGTGAGCCACCCTCAGGAAGCACGCTCGGCAGTAGGGCAGTTGCAGTGTGGCCGTGGCGAGCGTCTGAAGTGGTAAGATCTCCGGCTAAGCGCGTGTCTGTTAAGTCCGTAGGACAATGGATTTCTTAAGTTCAGCCTAACTGAAAATTTAATCACCTTTATTTCGGGTTTAGGTCTAAAATATCCGATGTTATCTTAAATTGCAGCGCAGTATAATTCTCGTGTGAAGTTCAAATTATTTTCCGGTAGTTGCTTTGTTACTACTTTGTGAGTAAAGTGGAACTACGTGTTGATCAGTAACTCTAACTAAGATCAATCTTAAATGCGAATGCTTGTGTGATTATAACGTCTCGTCTTGACTATATTTTCAATATAGCAACTTTTCTTTATGTTCAGCCCACGTGGGGTGTACTTTGCGAGACCACTACCACGTGCTTATATAACTGTTTGACCCATCAGGTTAATAGTAAGACGTTAGTAACCAGTTCAAGGTTTTTCTTTTGTCAATTGCTTTTCGATCTAATTTATTTTAATTATCAAAATTATTGTGGAGTTGTACGCTTTGTGTAAACCAAGTTGACCACGTGAAGCATGTGGTGTAATCATCAAAGTAGCCCTCAGCTATTCTTTTTGCGAAGATTTCACAACGAGTTAATATGAATTTAGTATACCAGTGTGTGGTAATTACATGACGGACAGGATTGTGGTATGAACGTAATTTCTTTGGGTAAAAACTGAATCTGTTGGTTGTGGTTAATTTCTTCTTGTTTATGTTTCAATGTTCTTCGTGTGTTATTTTATGAATGCAGTGTTGTGTGCAGTCTCCCAATCTTGTGTGTGGTAATTACATGACGGACAGGATTGTGGTTTGAACGTAATTTCTTTGGGTAAAAACTGAATCTGTTGGTTGTGGTTAATTTCTTCTTATTTATGTTTCAATGTTCTTCGTGTGTTATTTTATGAATGCAGTGTTGTGTGCAGTCTCCCAATCTTGGCTCCATATTTTATGTGTTCCGTAAGATTACAATCTCACATTTTTTTAATCGTAAATAAGGCACCAGCTCAGTTATAACTCACGTATAATATGCTGAAATTTCAAGGAACAACCTTAAAATAAATTTCCAAATATAAACTGATTTCTTTCTTTTTATTTAAATTCTCCTTTATATATATATATATATATATATATATATATATATATATATATATATATATATATATAGTACCGGTTTTGTATGACTATTAAAAGATTATCATTAATGTTAGTCTGCTTGGTAAACCTAGACTAAATATCTGATGAAACAGTTGCCCAGTAATCCACGGTTAACGTCCCCAGACAGATCACGGCTTTTAACCCACTTTCATTGTCAATTAGCACTGAATCCAGCATACAAAATTAAAGTTACAATCTTACACATGGCGACCCTGTTCTGTGATTCCGCTAGACTCTGGAATCTCTGAAATGTTAGATTGCGAGCGTGTTACAATCTTAATTTTTTTTCCCTACAGCGCTCAAACAACTTCTGCATTGTTTCCGAGCAGACTTTCAAAAGATTCACGGCGTTGTTGATCGGCGTTGCGTTGTTTGTCTTGTTTTGTTTTTTATATTTGTGTGTTTTATATGTCTGTGTGTTTTTTATTCTCGGTTGTAAATTCCACTGTTTCGATCAAAGATAAAAATTTGTTTTGCGTGTGAAAAAGTGTGTACTGGGTTGGGTATCTTTCGTGTGACTGTCGTAATTTTTGGGGGACACATTTATTGTGATTAGTGTGTTGCGTACTGAGTATAAATTGCACTAATGCAAACACATAACCAAGCTAAAAGTAAGCGGTCAAACAACTTAAGCAACATGGACCAAGGGGATAATTTGAATTCCAATATTAACGCGTCGGGCGGTTCCGAAATGCAATGGGGAATACTTCAGACGAAATGCAAAACAGCACGAACGGGCTCACAGCAGAGCCAGAAATTAATTTGCCTCCAACTAACCAAATTGATTTAGCAGAACTCATGAAAGCCTTATTGCAACAAAATAAAGAAAACACAGAAAATCGATCCGAGAGCTAGGTGAACAAATGACGCAGAAATCAGAAAAATCGATCCGAGAGCTAGGCGAACAAATGACGGAGAAATCAGAAAAATCGTTCCGAGAACAAAAAGAATCATCCGAAAAATCCATCCGCGAGCTAGGCGAACAAATGACGCAGAAATCTGAAAAATCGATCTGCGAGCTAGGCGAACAAATAGACAAAAAACTAATCCAGCAGACAAATAAAGTCGACAAGTCGATGCAGAGAGTGTCCGATGATATCTCACAAAGAATAAACAATCTGGCAAGTGAGATAAAAAGTGATATTATGAAAGAATTAGGCCGTACATTTGAACAAATCGATGATCGTCTGCAAGCCTTAGAACAGAGCAAGCGGAGGGGCGATGCCGAATCTAAAGAAAGCGAAGAACGGCTACTTAGGAATTTCCAAGGGCTGAGGGAAGAATGCCAAAGGCAGCACCAGCAGGTACTCTCGAGGGTCCAAGAGGCGGAAACGCATTGTCCCACGTCCGTTAGCAACACAATAGCGGACAACAGTTTAGCGATCCACGCGTTGGAACAGCAAGTAGAGCAATTGAAGCAGACTGGGGCGGAGGACAAGAGACAAATTGATGATAAGATTGCGGCATTAGCGGATATTGTAGGCACGATGAAGCTGACGGAAAGCGAGAACAATACTACACCGGTAGCGGCCGCAGAGACCGAAGAAGTGCGTTCTCTTCTGAGATTTCAGAATGGACAGTTCGAAGTGAACAGGCAAAACAGAGCTGTAACAGGCGAATTACAAGAACGCGTGGCGCATCTGGAAAACCGCATGGCGTGTGATTCCGAACTCGTCAATAGCATTAAAAATAGCCGTACGAACAGTGCAGAGAGGGACTCCGGCCACGAGGGAGATTTTGACGACAGGGAAGAATGTAATTTGAGGGGCAGACATGAGAATAATAGAAACATTCAAGGGCGTCGCCAGGAGGAAATGCGGGGATTTGATTTCAAACATTTCCTTACGGTGAGAAAGTTTGAGATATTCCGAAATTCGCAAAAAGGAATACATCCACGAGCATGGCTCGAGCAATTTGAGTTCTGTCTTCCTCCCGACTGGGCAAGTTCACATAAGATAGAATATATGTGTGGCTATTTGGAAGGCGAACCGGCGATTCGCATGAGGTCGGCAGCGCGTCACTGCAACTCCACTCGGGAGTTTCGACAAGCCTTTCTGTCCGCCTATTGGTCGGAAGCGGCACAAGATAGGGTCAAACATGGCATAATTATGCTGCCAAATTTGAACCAGTCTGGTTTCGGCAGCCCTGCACGCCTATTCGACCACATGCTGCAGGCAAATCAATTCCTATACGACCCATACGGGCCTGTGGAACTAATTAGGATATGCATCACCAAATTGCCGATGCACTTGCGGCACGTCATTCTTGCGGGACGATGCAAAGAGGACGTGGAAACGTTTAAGACGCTTCTCCAAGAGTTGGAATACAATACAGGAGAATGCCCGCCTAATCAGGCACAAAGTTATTACGGGGCACAGCAGCGCGACTGCAGTCGTGGCCGTATTACTAATCAACGGCGTGACTGGTCGTCGCGACGCGAACGGAACAATAATCGGGACCGGCCGTATAGAAACTGGGGTGACAGTCGCGAACACAGGTGGAACAACAGAAATGATCGAGGACGTGGACAAGATCGTGAACGCTACAGGTACGGCAACCAGAATCGATACGATGAATACGGTGGGAATAGGACTGTAGGCGGAGCACCTCATGATGTCGAAATTCGGCCGGCCAACCCTAGAAATAATCCGGCAAATGGAAATGAACAAAACCGGCAATGACAAACGATCGGAAGAAATGAGCGACATGGCAAATGACTAGAAAGGACAGTGAGAAGTAGAGAGGACGGTGAGGAGAAAGAATTGATTAGTTTAAATTTGTGACGTATGCATTTTGAATAATATGTTGGTAAAAAAATTAATGATAAAGATGTTTCTGTGTGATGGATTGAAGTGATGTTTTAATTTTTTTCTCTCCTTGTGCAATTAGGCTTTAGTTTGATTCAAACGTGAAGATAAAAGGTTTCTTTGTGAACGAGTAAAATGCGGTTTATGTTTTTTTTGTGGGTAAATTGAAAAGAGTCGCTCCTGAGGAAAGCAAGATCGTTGCTGAATTAGTGCATAAACTCAGGGGAATATCCGATCTGTGGGTATTATGGGTCTGGCAAACCCAGGTCCCCAGCTGTTAGTAGCCTTGTTTCCGATTTTCTGCTTTCAGTGCTACTATCTATCTATTACTATTCTATATCTGTCAGTATAAATGAGGATCTCTTACTATAGTATGCGTGCTGTATGAATATTTTAAGATAGGAGAACTCTGAGAAAGGAATGAGTAAGTTTGGAATCTTGAAAACAGGATACGATAATACGATTGTTGAACCATTGGCTTCCAATATGCGATGATGTGTTAATATTGATGGTATATGTCTGTTTTGTTCTTTATAGCTGAGTACGTAAAGTGCTGTCTGTGGATTTCGTAAGTATATTGATTCCCTTCAAGGTGAAAGAAGAATTGTGGTTTGTGTAATTTACGTGGCTCTGAAATATTATTGTGGTAGTCAAATACGAGCAGCTTTTCAGCAAATGGAGAATGGAACGGAAATATGGATCCCTTTTTGTAGTCTTGATTGATGTTGAGCCAAAGCCTAAAAAATTATTCTGCGTTAATACTTGTCCTAGAAAAGCGACGTTTATGTGTTTTGCTGATGCTGTGAGCATTACAGCTTACTGTTTTCGCTGGTGCGGGATGCACTGCAGCCTATATGATTTGTACTGAGGAAATTTCCCTCTTGAAGGTAGAGGATGATTAAATAATTTTGATTATAGAAACGAAGGAAAGCTTGGTTTAAGGTAATAAGGATAAAGCAAAACATTTGTCATTTAAACTACAGGAGGATTCGGATCTTTTGTGTCTGTTGTAAGTTCAATATGTTAAGATGATACTGTTTTACAGAACAGAGGTGACCACAATTTTGCCATTCATGAGAAATGAATCCAGAATAACCACCACAGGCGAAATAACTGATTTGGAAGCGAAAGGTAACGTAAAGAAGGAACGAAATCGCAGCAAAATGGGTAAGAAAATGTAATATAATCTGTATATTGCAAATATTTTTAACCTTCTCAGAGTCATCTGCGTGATTAATTGTTGTGATAACGTAATTTTAGGTGAAATTTTCTTACTGTTTTATTTGTGAATATATGAGTATGATAAATGTATAATTGCGAGTCTCTTTTCAGGTGTGCGAACTGGTATAAATGTTTTGGCGTGTAAATAACCAATGTTCTTTTTAATGTGTATGTTTAAGGAAAGTTCTCCATATTTATCATGTGACAAGAAGTATGCCGCGAGCGTCAAGAAGAGGACGAATTAGAACAATGTTGTAGTGGTATATACACGGTGTTGAAATAGCATTGAAGTAGCTTATTGGCTTAACTAGTAGTGGATAGAAGTAGAATATTGAGTAATGCATGTTTATGGGTAGTTAGTTTGTAGAATAGACAACAGGTGTGCATGTATGTGCGTGTAAATAACATGTGAACCCTATGCTGTCCTGACCTATACTTGCACAAGGCATAATCCTATTCATTTTAGTGAATTAATAAATAGCATTTGATTTATTAAAACGTAAGTGAACCACATTAGTGATGTGGATTTAAATATTATATTGTCAGTTCATTTAAATTTTTATTTTTATACTGTCAAGTCATTTCACTTTTATTTTTTTACATTGTCAAGTCATTTAAATTTTATTTTATATTGTCGATTCATCTAATTTTTTTATTTAAAAAAAATATTAAGTCTCACTTTGTTCTTAAAAATTGTGGAAGACAATACTAAGTGGTATTATGTATGACATTGTGTAATCACATAAGGATGATGAAAAATTTCTGTGAATGCAGTTGAGAACGTGAAAGCGAACCGGCAAAACTCTTATGAGACAGCGGGAGCAGCCGGACTAGTTGTAAACTGGCGGGTTTCCCAGCAGGACACGCTGTCAGCCAGGCCACTTTGGGAGCGCGGCCGACAACAAAAGAAGGTATGCGGCAAACACTTTCCCTTGTACCTGGAGCTAATGGGCGGCTGCCCCGGGCGACCCTTCCTCGAGGCGATGACCTGAGATGGGCGAGCGGTCCACCGCGCGGAAATCCATCTGCTGGCAACACACCACACGCACGCGACCGTGACGAGACGGCCGCGGTGAAACAACACAAGGGGCGTGGAGCCTTTTGACAGGTACTGCTCAGAGAAACTTGCAGATGTCAACGACACCTACCGACATTTCCTGATGGATGCCTACTGTCAAGCGACAGTAAATCATGGTTCGATGTTCTCTGGTCGCTAAGGGTGGCACAAAAGAAGAGCCATTAAGTGTCATCCTTGCCCAGGAATATCAAACCGGCGAGCCAATTGAGGATAACCCAAGAATGTAACAACACAAAGGGTGTGGAGCCTTTTGACACATACTGTCCAGAGTAACTGGCAGACTTCAATGACGCCTATCAACATCTCCTGACGGATGCCCACTGTCAAGCGACAGTAAATCATGGTTCGATGTTCTCTGGTCGCTAAGGGTGGCACAAAAGAAGAGCCATTAAGTGTCATCCTTGCCCAGGAATATCAACCTGGCGTGTCAAACGAGGATACCGCACGAATTTGACAACACAAACATGGAACCAAATCGAGATGACGTGACACGGGAGAAACTTCATGAGAGGGCAGAGACGGCGGGATCGCACGCAACAGATGGACAAAAAAAAAATCCCTACTGACAGCTGCGGCGACGAACCTCCCCTCTTTCCCCTATATTGTGCCTCGGAACAGTGGAAGTATTGAGTGTGTCAGTGAACAGTGATTATACGGTTCTTAGTCCAGTGCATATACATGTGTTTCTGTCAGAGAAACCCTGACTCGTGTGTTTTGCAGGAGTTCGATTTATTGGTGTTTATTAGACTGACTCTTGTATTTTGCAGGTGTTCTATTTATCTTTTTTAGACTTTGACTCTTGTATTTTGCAGGTGTTTTATTTATAGGTGTTTTTTTGTTTTAGATGTTGACTATTGTACTGTTTTATTTATCAATGTTTGTTTTTGTGTGATGTATTAGATTTGTGATATTTTGTTTCGTAAATTCATTGCTGTGGCATTGCTTCGTTTATCAGTCAGATAGCTTTTTATTCTCATTGAACTGTGATCGATTACCCTTTGCATGGGGCATATTTACTGTGAGGAACCCCTTAAGGGTAACAATCACATAATTATTGTAGTTTCAGTATAATGACACAGTGCTCATTGTTTGCTAGCTAATTGAAATATAGTAGAGTGATTAAATGAGTGCCACATAGTTATTTTAATTCTACAAATTATTAGTTTTATACGATATAGAATTTTTTTGCGATAACCACTTTGTAAAACATGTTTTTTCTCTTATCATTTTGTTCCTTTTGCAGATTGTGCATTGTTATGTTCTGCTTTTTAATACCGATGTTATTTGATGTTCTTTTTTTTAATTGCTGTGGCACCTTTGCTATTTTCGTAAATTTTGCTTGTTAATAAACAGTCATAAATTTTCCTGTGATCAGTTGGCTCTTGCAATGAGCAAATACTGGTGAACTCCATAAGGGTAACAACCAGAAATTGTTTTCATATTAATGACACAGGAACCATTGTTTTTACTTGCTGACCGAATTAGGTCTACACTACCTTTTAAATAGGTGTCACAGATTGTGTTCTTTTTTTCTGTTTGAAATTGGTAGATTCTAAAGATGTGTTGAAATTATGGTGTTTTAGTAAGTAGCTGGTGTCCTTTTGCCTTTTCTTTTACACTTTTGGTTTAAGTAGGGTGTGAGAAGCCTGCTTGGGAATGTCCTAGCATGGCCAGAAAATTCCCTGCACAGTCTTTTCCCGGAGCGTTGGGGTTATGAAAGGTCTCTGTTGGATTCCTTTCATGTTTAATTTCTTAAATCTGTTGCCATTTATGGAATAAATTCCTCTTCTAAATGTACTGTGGCGTTTCTGACTATCTGGGAGGAGACTGAGCAGTGGAACGTGTTACTTTTACACATAAACAAGAACGATCTGTCACACTACTACACTTTAAAGCACAGTTTATATGTAATTCTTATATGTAATTCATATCACACAGTCTCATACGGAACTTACATCCGCTTTCTTTTATATACTGTATATGATAAGATACTGTCATCCCCCTTCCCTTTTGTGTGAGAGGATGAATGAGCATATGTATTTCTAGTTGCATGCTTGAGGGTAGCAGACAAGGCTGTCTGCTAGAGAACAGTAGGACCAACGTCGGAACAGGTAGCTACGCTTCCTAAAAGCAAAGAGGTTTCTATCCTTAGTATGGTCCTGTCCGTCCGTTGTCATGTTGGTATAGGAAGCTGCCCCTCTGGCCACTTCCGTTGGTCTTTGTGAGCCACCCTCAGGAAGCACGCTCGGCAGTAGGGCAGTTGCAGTGTGGCCGTGGCGAGCGTCTGAAGTGGTAAGATCTCCGGCTAAGCGCGTGTCTGTTAAGTCCGTAGGACAATGGATTTCTTAAGTTCAGCCTAACTGAAAATTTAATCACCTTTATTTCGGGTTTAGGTCTAAAATATCCGATGTTATCTTAAATTGCAGCGCAGTATAATTCTCGTGTGAAGTTCAAATTATTTTCCGGTAGTTGCTTTGTTACTACTTTGTGAGTAAAGTGGAACTACGTGTTGATCAGTAACTCTAACTAAGATCAATCTTAAATGCGAATGCTTGTGTGATTATAACGTCTCGTCTTGACTATATTTTCAATATAGCAACTTTTCTTTATGTTCAGCCCACGTGGGGTGTACTTTGCGAGACCACTACCACGTGCTTATATAACTGTTTGACCCATCAGGTTAATAGTAAGACGTTAGTAACCAGTTCAAGGTTTTTCTTTTGTCAATTGCTTTTCGATCTAATTTATTTTAATTATCAAAATTATTGTGGAGTTGTACGCTTTGTGTAAACCAAGTTGACCACGTGAAGCATGTGGTGTAATCATCAAAGTAGCCCTCAGCTATTCTTTTTGCGAAGATTTCACAACGAGTTAATATGAATTTAGTATACCAGTGTGTGGTAATTACATGACGGACAGGATTGTGGTATGAACGTAATTTCTTTGGGTAAAAACTGAATCTGTTGGTTGTGGTTAATTTCTTCTTGTTTATGTTTCAATGTTCTTCGTGTGTTATTTTATGAATGCAGTGTTGTGTGCAGTCTCCCAATCTTGTGTGTGGTAATTACATGACGGACAGGATTGTGGTTTGAACGTAATTTCTTTGGGTAAAAACTGAATCTGTTGGTTGTGGTTAATTTCTTCTTATTTATGTTTCAATGTTCTTCGTGTGTTATTTTATGAATGCAGTGTTGTGTGCAGTCTCCCAATCTTGGCTCCATATTTTATGTGTTCCGTAAGATTACAATCTCACATTTTTTTAATCGTAAATAAGGCACCAGCTCAGTTATAACTCACGTATAATATGCTGAAATTTCAAGGAACAACCTTAAAATAAATTTCCAAATATAAACTGATTTCTTTCTTTTTATTTAAATTCTCCTTTATATATATATATATATATATATATATATATATATATATATATATATATATATATATATATATATAGTACCGGTTTTGTATGACTATTAAAAGATTATCATTAATGTTAGTCTGCTTGGTAAACCTAGACTAAATATCTGATGAAACAGTTGCCCAGTAATCCACGGTTAACGTCCCCAGACAGATCACGGCTTTTAACCCACTTTCATTGTCAATTAGCACCGAATCCAGCATATAAAATTAAAGTTACAATCTTACACAATGACAGGCACTATGGAAGAAGCTTTCAAGTGGTTTCAAAAGAAAAAAAATAGGTAGTTACACAGTTACAAATGGACAAATTTGCACACATGTCCCCTGACATTTAGGCTGAGATGCCATTCTACGAAATTTTATAAATACAACAGAAGTCTCACGGATATAAATGCTTGAGAAGAAACTCATTCTCTAGCCATTTTGAAGTTAACCAATGTGTTGATTGCAAAAGTTGATGAAACTGAGAAAGCATTGATAAAATGAGAGTATATAAGGTGCCTACTATGTCAAAGTTTGTTTAGTGCATAACAGCATGTTGACAAAACAAAGACATTGAAGCCCACAGTGCTATTCAGGAGAAATTATGATTCCAAAGGTTAGAGAATTTGAAAAGAGATCAATCTCTCAAAGCCCGCTACTTAGTCTTTTGAACTATTCTCAAAGGCAAATGATGATAGCAAAGAAGAAAATTCGATTACTATTTCATTAAATATCACTGTAATAGTAGTATGGATACAATATATGTGGAGTAAGCAAGGGAAAACCATATACAGTAGGACCTGTGATACGAATTCGTAAGAGCGCGGCAAGTTAAGTGTTTATCCTTTTCTGCCATTTCCATGTAGTATATTTATCAAATTTCGAGCGTATTTAGTGTTTAAGGGGGTTAATCTCACGTTTTTGAAAGTGTAAATTCATTCAGTCTTTATTGCAACAGTTGCTCACTCAATAGTCGATCTTTAAAGCATCAGCGTCCATTGGTGACACATCTGGAGGGTAGCAACTCTTATATCTAGGACCGTCTGTTTTTATAGTTCACTTCTTCAGTTAGTCTTGCTAGGATGGGTAGAACGTGTGCATGCTGTGTGCGGCTGCAGGAGGAGCTGGCCAGAGTTGGCGAACGGTTGATGTTCTGCTGGCTATGGTCAGTCACCTTCAGGCTGTTGTCTCAGGGTGTAGCAGTGGCGGAGATCTGACGCGTCGCATGGGACACCTAAGATGTCACTTGTTTTGCCCACGGTCTCTGCTTCCGAGGCATCTCCTAGTACACACGACGCGGTGGATCCGCCCTCACAGCATTTTTTTAATTTTTTTATTATGGTTTTAGGGCGCAAAGCAGCTATAGTCATAAGCACCCATTCTGTAGCTTAGTGAAGGGTAAAAACAGGAATTTAGATCAGCAGCAATGGGGGCGAAACTCAAGGAGGAGGGGAACTAAAAATAGAAGGAATTATTAGAAAAGTGCTATTGAGGGGGAGATGTTTTCCCCGAAAAGAGCTTCAAATGACTGATGTCATCTCACTAACACCTATAAACTCAAGGCCGCGGTCGGCTGAGCGCGCGTCATCTTTTAAAAGGGACAGCTGTAAACGGGTGCATAGCGGATTAAAGTAGGGGCACTGAAGTAAAAGGTGTCTCACTGTCGGCGATTGAGAGCAGTGGGGACAAAGCGGGGGAGGATCGCCGCTTAAAAGATGTCGATGGCTAGAAAGATAGTGCCCAATCTGGAGTCTAGTTAAAATTACCTCCTCCCGACGACGAGGACGGGAGGAAGAGGTCCAAGCCCAGGGAAGAGGTTTTATGTTCCGTAATTTATTATCCTGAAGTGCAGACCAATGCGTGTTCCATAAAAGAGCAACACAACGACATAAAACGCTCCGTAGATCGGCAAAGAGAACCATGCGAAGAGCGGGCCGAGGAAGAGAGACAGCAGCTTTTGCCGCTATATCGGCTGCCTCGTTTCCGCAGGTACCAACATGCCCTGGGATTCAGAGGAATTCCACAGAGATGCCCCCAAGTGGGGCATCTGGAGGCAGTTCTGAATCCGGTGGACCAGAGGGTGGACGGGATAATGAGCTTGGAGGTTGAGAAGAGAGCTAAGCGAATCCGAGCATATAATATACTGTATCCACTGATGACGACGGATGTATTGGACAGCCTGGAGAACTGTGTAAATCTCCATTGTAAAAAACGAACACTGGTCCGGTAGCCGAAATCTAAGAGGGTGTCGTCAATAATATAGGCACTCCCGACACCAAATTTGCTCTTGGAGCCATTAGTGTAAATAAACGTGGCATCCACCATTTGTGCGCATAGAGCAGCAAATATCCGACGATAAACTATATGGGGTGTACTATCTTTGGAAAGCTGACAAAGGTCACGGAGAAGGTAGGTCCGGGGGCGAAGCCAAGGTGGCGCCATACCTCCATTTGTCAAGAAAGTTTTAAGAAATTGGAAGGAAAGTGAATGTATCAGTTGACGGAAGTGGACTCCTGGTGGCAGTAGAGGGGAAAGGCTGCGTGCATACCCTAAATCCAAGGAGGCATCGAAAAAAAGGGCATGGGTCAGATGAGCAGGCATGGAAGACAGATGACTAGCGTAACGACTCAGAAGAATAGCTCGCCGATTGTACAGTGGAGGTTCAGCAGTCTCAGCATAAAGGCTCTCCTCGGGGCTAGTGTGAAAAGCTCCAGACACTAAACGCAATCCAGGGTGGTGGACAGAATCTAGACGCCGGAGAATAGACGGCCGTGCAGAGGAGTAAACAATGCTTCCACAGTCCAATTTCGAGCGCACTAAGGCGCGATATAGGCAGAGGGGATACCGCTCAGAACACGGAGGGTGTTGAGGGATTGCAGACAGCGAGCCGCAAGATATGAAACGTGGGAAGACCAGCACAGTTTTCTGTCAAACATAAGTCCCAAGAATCTGGCGAGGTCTGCAAACGGAAGGCCAACAGGGTCTAGATGTTGGGAAGACGGATAAAACTCTGTACGAAGCCGAAAATTTACACAGACGGTCTTACTGGGAGAAAATCGGAAGCCGGTTTCGATGCTCCGAGAGTGAAGGCGACCGAGGCATCCTTGAAGACGTCGTTCAAGAAGGCTGGTCCGTTGAGAGATGTAGTATATTGTAAAATCGTCGACAAAGAGGGTGCCAGAGACATCGGGAAAGAGATCCATCATTGGATTTATGGCGATGGTTCAAAAATGGTTCAAATGGCTCTGAGCACTATGGGACTCAACTGCTGTGGTTATAAGTCCCCTAGAACTTAGAACTACTTAAACCTAACTAACCTAAGGACAGCACACAACACCCAGCCATCACGAGGCAGAGAAAATCCCTGACCCCGCCGGGAATCGAACCCGGGAACACGGGCGTGGGAAGCGAGAACGCTACCGCACGACCACGAGATGCGGGCATGGCGATGGCAAACAGTACAACACTTAGCAAGGAGCCCTGGGGTATCCCGTTTTCTTGGAAGAAATTACGGGATAGAGTAGTGTTCACCCTCATCTTAAATGTGCGCTCTGTCATAAATTCATAGATAAAAAGGTGTAGCCGACCTCGAAAGCCCCAAGAGGACTGTGTGTGAAGGATGCCTGTCCTCCAACAGGTATCGTATGCCCTCTCCAGATCAAAAAATATAGATACTGTTTGATGTTTTCTTAGAAAATTGTTTATGATATAAGTTGAGAGAGCAACAAGATGCTCAACTGCGGATCGATGCTTTCGGAGCCCTTCCCGCCATCTTCTGGGAAAGGTGCTGCCAGTCCAAATATGATTATATAGGCGAAGGGGGTAATGCAAACTAGGGTATGATAAATACAGCAACATTTAGAGATGGATGCCATCCTGTCCTGGGGCGGAAGAGCAAGAGGAAGAGAGTGCATGTCGGAGTTCCCGCATAGAAAAAACGGTATTATAGCTTTCGCGATTTTGAGAGGAGAAAGCAAGAGGTTGCACTTCCACTGTTCATTTCTTCGGGAGAAAGGCTGGTAGGTTATTAGAAGAGCTCGAAATCTCAGCAAAGTGTTGAGCCAATGAGTAAGGAATTGCGACTGGGTCCACTAAGGTATCTTGCGCGACAGTCCAGGTATCTGGGAAAAACTAGATATGCTGGATAACCATTGAATTCGACACCGAACTACAGATGAGGGAGTGAAGGTGTTAAAGGAGCTGGTAAAGAAATCCCAGCTTGCCTTCTTGCTATTGCGTATGATGCGATGGCGTCACGCGCGTAACTGTTTATAGCGGATACCGTTGTCCAACGTAGGATGATGGTGGAAAACCTGAAGAGCATGTTTTCGCTCGCGTATTGCGTCATGGCGTGCCTCATTTCAACAAGGAAATGGTGGGTGCTGGGGCAAAGGGAAGGTACGAGGTATTGAACGTTCCGTGGCTATAAGAATAACTTCTGTAACATGAGTGATCTGATCGTCGATGCTAGGAAATTGATGGTTATCAAATGTTGTGAGGAGAAAAGTGACCAATCGACTTGGGAAAACTTCCAGCGTCTTGGGGACACAGATGGCAGTTGTGGCTGTAATCGAAAGACACAGGGAAAATGGTAACTCGAGTGTGTATCAGCAAGAGTGAAGCATTCAAAGTGCTGAGCTGGCTGAACAGTACCAACCGAAAGGTCCAAATGAGAATAGGTTGACGTGGTGGCAGACAAAAACATAGGTTGCCCAGTTTTTGGGCAAACAAGATCTGCTTGGTGTAAGAGGTCAATCAATAAGAAGCCTCTTGGACAAGGATGCAGAGAGCCCCAAAGAGGGTGGTGGCGCTGAAGTCCTCAACCAGCAAATAGTGGGGTGGGAGCTGACGTAGGAGATGAAGGAGATTGACTCTTACCATTGGTGTGGACGATGAAACATATATGGTACAAAGAGAGAAGGTGAATCCAGAAACGGAAAGATGTACAGAGACAGCTGGGAAGGAACTGTATTAGTGGATTGGGAGATAATTGATAGTACTCATATCATGGAGAAGAATCGTAAATCCCCCGTGAGCTGGAATGCCAGCAACAGAGGGGAGATTAAAACAGACTGATTGGAAATGAGGGAAAACAAAGCTATCATGTGGATGTAGCTTTGTTTCCTGAAGACAGAAGATGACTGGGGAGTAGGATCGTAAGGTGATCGACAGTTCACCCTGATTGGAGCGAATTCCGCAGATATTCCAATGGATAATTGAAGTAGGGTGGACGAAAAAAGGAAACATCTCACCACAGCTGCCGTTAACTCGGCGACCTCTGAGAGCATTTAGCAGGAGCCAATGAAGGTCGAGGCTTAGAGTGAGCGGGTGGCAGTGGGGGGTGGGGGGTTGAACGGGATATCTTTGGGCTGGCCGATCTGACGACTGTGGCGCTAAAGATGAGATCGAAAGTCTGCATGGCTACCTCCTTAGTAGGTCGAGGAGAGGAGGGGACAGTGCTATATTTACCCACTGGGAGCAGAGTGGGCTTTCTACTGGCGAATAACTTATTAGCAGCAAAGGCAGACAACTTTCCCTTCACTCGGATTTCCTAAATAATTCGTTCATCTTTACAAATAGGGCAGTCTCTAGAAGAAGCATCGTGGTCGCCCATACAGTTGCAGTGAGGGGATGGAGGTGGACAATCACCTTCATGGGCATCCCTGCCACAGGTCGTACTGGAACACAACTGGCTGGTATGATTAAACCTCTGACACTGACAGCAACACGTAGGATTGGGGATGTAAGGGTTAACTGAAATTATCTCATACCCTGCTTTAATGATCGATGGAAGTTGAACTCTGTCAAATGTCAAGAAGAGTGTGCAGGTTGGTATCAGTACCTTATCAACCCTTTTCATTACTCGATGTACGATCATTACTCCCTGATCAGATAGGTAATTCTGAATGTCCTCATTTGATAATCTGTCGAGTGATCTTTTATAAACCACCCCACACGATGAGTTTAAAGTACGGTGCGCTTCCACCCCGACAGGGAAGATGTGTAACAGTGTAGTTCGAAGCAATTTATGTGCCTGGAGGGCAGGGCACTGTCTGTTTCTAACTACAAGGTGCCATTTTGTAACTGGGAACAAGACTTTACATGACCTGCAATTGCATCGATATCTTTCTGAATAATGAAAGGGTTGACTGTTGAGAAGTGTTGACCTTTGTCAGACCGAGAAACAACTAGGAACTTTGGCACTGATGGAAGAATTTTCTGTGGCTGAGACTCATCTAGCTTTCTCTTGTGGACAGAAGTTGTAGAAGAAACCATTGCAAAAGTATCCCCCATGATTACCATCGTTTCTGATGGCGCGCTCCTTTCTCATGGGGGCCCTCTCTGAGGGCACTCCGGCCTTAGGTGATTGTCCACACCTCAGGTCACACCTCCCAAGAAACGGTTAGAGGGACCAATCGGCACGTTCGGAAGGTACAAGCTCGGGTAATCACCCCACCCTGGGCCTGGCCTTTACCAGGGGATACGTACATGTCCTACGTGTCTACCCGGGGTGGGAAATTACGCCTTAGCCCGTTACTGGCTACATGTGGGAAAGTGTGGATCAGCCTTCAGACACACACAGGGAGGAAAGAACGAAAAAGGGAGGATCAAAGAAAAGAAAAGAAGAGAAGAATTCTCAAATGCCGCAGTGGAGAGGAAGATAAAGAGAAGAATCAAGGAAAGAGAAGGACAAAGTAAGACAGATACATTACATTGTAGAAATAAAAGACAAGAAGCCACTTCATTCGGTCACAAGCGTCCGTCTCCTGACATAGGTGCAAAACATACTCCCAAAGAGAGGGCGAAGGGGATGGGAAGGGGTGGGGGGAGGGGGGAAATGATCTAGACAGAGAGGGTGTGGAAAGGGAAGGTATGAAGCCTGGAAAGGAAAGAGAGCTGCACATGGTCTGGGTCCTGTGCTCGCCATGCACGTACCCACAAAAGAGTTGTGGTGCCCCTGGGGGCGGGTCCTCACAGCAGGATGAGTGGCGGGTGGTAACGTGTTTGCATCGCTCGAGGCAGAGGGCCAATGTGGAGACTGGCTGCCTGGCCTCGCCCATCCACCCAGTGAGTAGACAGGTGGCCACTCCTTCAACAGGGTCCGATCAGGTGCACAGGGGAAGGGGTTTACTGGTTACTGGGAGATCCAATTTTAGGCGCTTTATAAACCCCCCTAGGCAGATAGTGCTCAGGGCTGGAAATAAAGCCAATGTGCACTTAGTTTGTTTGCTGGAGGGCCTCATCCGATATGTGGAGATAGCCTTACATGTGGCTATCGAGCATGCAGGGTGCAGTCATCTGAAAGTTCGACTCACATTGGCACCAATGACACCTGTCACATGCGTTCTGTGGCGATGCTCAGTTCATACAAGCGGCTGGCGGAGGTGGTGAAGACTGCTAGCCTCACCCGGAGGTTCCAACCAGAGCTTCCAATTTGCACCATCGTTCCCAGAGTTGACTGGGGTGTTTTCGTTTGGAGCCGAGTGGAGAGGCTAAACCAAAGGGTTTGTCGGCTCTGTGACAGTCTTGACTGAAGATTTCTGGACCTGTGTTATCGTGTAGGGATTTGTAGGACTTCTCTTGATAGGTCAGGGATGCACTACACAAAGGAACCAGCTACTTGAGTAGCAGAGTACTTGTGGAGTGCACATGAGGGTCTTTTAGGCTAGGCGGCAATTAGAGGTGCTGTGATGAATACTCGACAGTCGATTCACAGCAAGGGAAGTCAAACGGTGTTCAGAATAAAAACACTTCGACTGTCACAATTTTATCAGTAAACTGTCGAAGCATTCGTAATAAAGTTCCAGAATTTACTGCCCTGGGAGGGGAGTGTTCATTACGGTCAACAAAAATATTGTCTCTATTGAGGTCGAAGTTGAGTGTGACGGTGAAGTCATCTGGTCGCATATAACAGGTGTAGGTGAAACTAAGCTAAATGTTGGATTTTTTCTGGCCACCCGATACCGCTATCACAGTTCTAGAGTAATTTAAAGAAAGTCTTCGGTCAATAGCGCGTAAATATTCAGATCGTGCAGTACCAGTTCGAGGCAACTTTAACCTGCCGAGTATAGACTCAGATGTCTATGGATTCATTTCGGGGGTTACAGACAGACAGTCATCCGAAATACTGTTGAATACGTTTTCTGAAAATTGTCTTCAGCAGCTTTCGCGACAGGCCACACGCAGTGGAAATACTAAGTTTGGAACTTAAATATTGACAACACTGCTGTGGAGAGACTTTGCAATGGAATCTACTATTGTCGTTGATAGCACACATTGTTGACGTACTTACTTTACCTCCGAGCAAATGGACTCGCCCGTTCCACGTCACCGGCATGCGCACAGTCGAGGGAAACAAAGTAATTTGCGTCCGAGCAGTCCAACGTAACGGGGTCACTATGTTTTCGAAACAGGAACAACGGAGTTGGATCAAGACTGAATGTGCCAGAGGTCGTACAGCACAACAGTGTCATCAAGGTTTTCAAGAGGCGTTCGGGGAATCGGCATTGCCGTACAGAACAGTGGCACGTTGGGTAAAAGCCTTCAACGAAAGTCGGCAAACTGTGGCAGACGTGCATCGGACAGGTCGTCCTAGCGTCTCTGAAGAAGAAGTGCATGCTGTTGCCGCGTTAGTGGACAGTGATCGACGCCAATACGATTCGTGAGCTCGTCGGATTAGCTCATACGACTGTGCTTCGCATCCTGAAGGAACGTCTGGGCATGCGAAAAATTGCATCACGATGGGTTCCGCATGACTTGGCGGAAATGGAGAAATGGTCAGAGCCCCAGTATGGTGAAATTTATGGCGATTCTCGTGTACGACTGTGATGGTGTTATCCTAACGCATTACGTTCCTCCACGGCAAACCGTCAATGCACAGTATTACTGTTCGTTTTTGGAGCATCAACTGCGACCATCTTTGCGAAAGAAGCGGCGACACTTTCTGCGCAACCCACCCATCATTTTGTACGAAAATGCGCGGGCGCATACAGCGCAAGCTGTGGCTGCTCTGTTCGGTCGATGAGACTGGGAAGTACTGTACCATCCACCATACACCCCAGACTTATGTCCTTGTGACTTTGATTTGATTCCGAAGATGAAGGAACCACGTCGTGGCATTCCCTTCAGAACTGTTCCAGAGATTCGACAGGCAGTAGACCGCTCCATTCGCACCATCAGCAGAAAAGGCTCTGCTAACGGTATACTACGCCTTCCATATCGCTGTCAACGGGTTCTAAACAATGCTGGTGGCTTCCTTGAAGGACAGTGACAGGTTAAAAACATGTAACTCTTTTGTATCGGTTGTGAATAAATAGTTGCCACTATTTAAGTTCCACCCCTCGTATCTTAAACCTTGTAGCTACAAATAGGCCAGACCTTATCGACAATGTCGGTATAGAAACGGGGATTAGCGATCATGATGCCATTATGGCAACTATGATTATGAAAGTTAATAAATCAGGCAAAAAGTCTAAGGATTCTAGGAGAGTGTTTCTGCTAGATAGAGCAGGTAAGCAGCTATTAACATCTCACTTTGACAGTGAATTGGCAACACTTAGTTCCAGTAAGATGGATGTAGAGGAATTATGGGTAAAGTTTAAACAGGTTGTCAATCGTGATCTGGAGAGTTACGTGTCTAGTAAGTGAAGAAAGGATGGAAAGACCCACCACGGTTTAATAACGTATTTCGTAATATGCTGAGGAAGCAGAGGCTGTTGCACTCTAGGTTCATAAGGGGACGCACAAGCGACGACAAGCAAGGTTAGTAGACATTCGTGCGTCTGTGAAAAGATATATGCGCGAAACATACACCAACTACCACTGCCACACCTTAGCAAAAGATCTGGTAGAGAGCCCGAGAAAATTCTGGTCGTATGTAAAATCGCTAAGCGGGTCTGAGGCTTCCATTCAGTCCCTTGTTGACCAGTCTGGTGTGGCAGTTGAAGATAGCCAAGCGAAAGCCTAAGTTTTAAATTTCAAGTTCAAGAAATCGGTTATGCAGGAAAAAATACCGTCATTTGACCATCGGCAAACTCCCGTATGGACGACATAGAAATAAACGTACCTGGCGTAAAGAAGCAACTGAAAGGTTTGAAAATAAATAAATCACCATGTCCGAATGGTATCCCAGTTCGATTTTACAAAGAGCACTCTACGGCATTGGCCCCGTACCTAGTTTTCATTTATCTTGAATATTTCGCCCAGCAAAAAGTCCCAAGCGCTCGGAAAAAAGCGCAGATGACTCCAATACACAAGAAAGGTAAAAGAACGTACTCGCAAAATTACACACCAACATCCTTAACTTCTGTTTGCTGCGGAATCCTTGAATATATTCTCAGTTCGAATATAATGAACTTTCTTGGGACCAAGAAGCTTATGGCCACGAATCAGCATGGTTTTAGAAATCATCGCTCGTGCGAAACTCAGCTTGTCCTTTTCTCACATGATATGCTGAGAACTATGGATCAAGGGCAACAGGCACAATCTATATTTTTAAAGTTCCGGAATATATTTGACACGGTGCCCCATTGCAGGCTGTTAACGAAGGTACGAGCATGTGGAATAAGAACACAGATATGTGAGTGGCCCGAAGATTTCTTAAATAATATAGCCCCGTAAGTTGTCCTCGACGGAGAGTGTTCATCAGAGACAAGGATATCGTCAGGAATGCCCAAGGAAAGTATGATAGGACCGCTGTTGTTCATATACATAAATGATTTGGCGGACAGGGTAGCGGCATTCTCCGCTTGTTTGCTGCTGACGCCGTGGTGTATGGTAAGGCGTCGAAGTTTAGTGACTGTAGGAGGATACAGGATGACAGACAAAATTTCCAATTGGTGTGATTAATGGCAGCTGGCTCTAAATGTGGAAAAATGTAAGTTAAAGAAGATCACACCTGTAATGTTCGGATACAGTATTACTAGTGTCCTGTTTGAAACAGTCAAGACGTTTAAATATCTGGGCGTATCGCTGCAAAGCGGTATGAGGTGGAACGGCCATGTGAAAACTGTGATGGGGAAGGCAAATGGTCGATTTCGGTTTGTTGGGTGAATTTTATGAAAGAGTGGTGTACCTGTAAAGGTGACCGCATATCGGACCTATTCTTGAGTACTGCTCTAGTGTTTGGGATCATTACAAAGTCAGATTGAGGAAGATATCGAAGCAATTCAGAGGCAGATTGCTAGTTTTGTTACTGGTAGGTTCAAACAACACCTGTTACAAAGATGCTTGGGGAACTCAAATGGTAATTCCTGGAGGGAAAGCGATGTTCCTTTCAGGAAATACTATTGAGAAAATTTAGAGAACCGATATTTCAAGCTGATTGCCGAACGATTCTGCTGCCGTCAACACACATTGCACCTAAGGACGACGAAGATAAGATACGAGAAACTAGGGCTCATATGGAGGCCTACAGACAGTCGTTTTCTCGCTTGCTCTATTTACGAATGGAACAGGAGGGGAAATGACAAGTAGCACCTTACTGTGGCTTGCGGAGTATCTATGTACGTAGATGTAGATGTAGATGTAGATGTAGATGTAGACCTTGATAATCCGACATGCTCGGAGATCTGTCAATTCCGGAATATCATATATGCTGGATTATCAAGGTCATTTTTAAAAATCTGATTTAAGAAAGGGATATAAGCGAAATCTATAGTTTTAACGAACAAAAACGAATAACTTACTTATTAAACACAACAGGAGAGGTTATAGCATAAAACTTAAAAGCAGGCCTATGAATCAGTTTTCTGTAAAACAAAATTGAATTGAAAGTCGAATACTGCACTACCCTATTAAATCAGTTTAAGGCTCAAAGTTTTAGAAACGTTCAGTATCTATAAATATTTTTTGTATGCTACTTACGAAATAAATTAAATGGCATGGATTTGAGAAGATCAAGAACAAGCTGATTAATAAAAATTATTATCAAGAATTTGGTGCAGTTTAACTGGAATCACTGGAATAGCACAGATATTTAACGTTGTCGAGGGTGTGGAATATGTCAGACTGGTATCTACCACCGGTAGTTTAGCTGAACTGTTCTTCCGAGCACTCTGGAACACCACGAAAATGCTAACTTGCTTCTTAACCTGAGCTCTTTTTTGACAAAAATTATTTTGTATGAATTGCAGATTCACAACTTCAGAAGTTCTGTACTCTTGGCGAATGTCACACAAATATTTGTGGGTTCTGAAGCCTCAGTCCAAGAGATGTGAGTTGTACGTGTTTCTTCTTTGTCATTCTCCGTTTCTCGTACCTCCTGTAGGTTGGAAACACTTTGGAATATCACGTCGTCAGTGAGTTCTTCTTCAATGGCTAAATTTCTGTCAATGTCAAATTGTCAATCCATTTGTCAACTTATTCTGCTGAAAATGTAGTCAATTAATGGGTGCAGAATTTAGCATTCGTACAAGGATTCCGCAGCAAACAGAAGTCAGGGATGTTGGTCTGTAATTTTGCGGGTACGTTCTTTTACCTTTCTTATGTACTGGAGTCGTCTGCGCTTTTTTCCAAGCGCTTATGACTTTGTGCTGGACGAGATATTCACGACAAATGAAAACTAGGTAAGGGGCCAATGCCGTAGAGTGCTCTTTGTAAAATCGAACTGGGATTCCATCCGAACCTAGTGTTTTATTTGTTTTCAAATCTTTCAGTTGCTTCTCTGCGCCAGGTATGTTTATTTCTATGTCGTCCAAACGGGAGTCTGCCGACGGTCAAATGACGGTATTTGTTTGTACGTTTCTCCTGCATAAACGATTTCTTGAACGTGAAATTTAAAACTTCAGCTTTCGTTTTACTATCTTCAACTACCACACCAGTCTGGTCAACAAGGGACTGAATGGAAGCCTCAGACCCGCTTAGCGATTATACACAGGACCAGAATTTTCGCGGATTCTCTACCAGATCTTTTGCTAAGGTGTGGCGGTGGTAGTTGTTGTATGATTCCCGCATATATCTTTTCACAGACGCACGAATGTTTACTGACATTCGCTTGTCGTTGTTTGTGCGTCCCCTTGTGAACCTAGTGTGCAACAGCCTCTGCTTCCTCAGCATCTTGCGAAATTCGTTATTAAACCGTGGTGGATCTTTTCATCCTTTTTTCAATTACTATTCACGTAACTCTCCAGATGATGATTTCCAACCTGTTTAAACTTTACCCATAATTCCTCTACATCCATCTTACTGGAACTAAGTGTTGCCAATTCACTATCAAAGTTAATAGCTACTTATCTACTCTATGTAGCAGAAACATTCTCCTAGTCTTCTTGCCAGATTTATTAACTTTCATAATCATAGTTGCCATAATGGCATCGTGATCGCTAATCCCCGTTTCTATACTGACATTGTCGATAAGGTCTGGCCTATTTGTAGCGACAAGGTTTAAAATATTTCCACTACATGTGGCCTGCCGCGCAAGCTGTTCAAGAAAATTTTCATAAAACCTATTCAACAGTATTTCACATGACTGTCTCTAACACCCACAATGAATCCACAGACACTCCAGTCTACACTCGGCAGGTTAAAGCCGCCTCCGACTAGTATTACATGATGTGAATATTAATGCGCTATTGACCGAAAACTTTCTTTGAAGGAATCAGGTGACTGGTAAAAACATCCAACAATTAGCTTAGTTTCACCTATACGTGTTATACGTGACCAGATGACTTCACTGTCACACTCAACTTTGACCTCAACAGAGAGAATATTTTTGTCAAAAAAAAAAAAAATGTTCAAATGTGTGTGAAATCTTATGGGACTTAACTGCTAAGGTCATCAGCCCTTAAGCTTACACACTACTTAACCTAAATTATCCTATGGACGAACACATACACCCATGCCCGAGGGAGGACTCGAACCTCCGCCAGGACCAGCCGCACAGTCCATGACTGCAGCGCCTTAGACCGAATATTTTTGTCAACTGCAATGAAAACTCCGCACTCTATCTGATATATATTCCGTGGCTCGCTAAATATCTCTGAGCTTCCCACTTCAGGTTTCAGTCAGCTCTCGGTCCCAAGAATAATTTGAGTGCAAGAACTTTCCTGAAGGGCAGTAAATTCTGGAACTTTATTATGAATACTTCGACAGTTTACTGATAAAATTATGACAGTCGAAGTGTCTTCCTATTCTGAACGCCGTTTGACTTCCCTTGCTGTGAATCGACTGGCAAGTGTTCATCACGGCACCACCGCCTAGCCTAAAAAACCCTCTCGTGTACTCCACAAGTACTCTGCTACCCGATTAGCTAGTTCCTTTGTGTAGTGCATCCTTAACTTATCAGGGGGAGTCCTACAAATCCCCACACGATAACGCAGGTCCAGATATCTGCAACCAAGCCCGTCACGAAGTCTACGAAGCCTCTGGTTGAGACCCTCCACTTGGCTTTGAACCAAAATACCCCAATCAACTCTAGGAATGATGCTGCAAACTGCGAGCTCTGCTTGCACCCTGTGGGTGGGGACAGCAGTCTTCACCACCTCTGTCAGCCGCCTGTACGAGGTGCATTCAAGTTCTAAGGCCTCCGATTTTTTTTCTCCGGACTGGAAAGAGATAGAAACATGCGCATTGTTTTAAAATGAGGCCGCGTTCATTGTCAATACATCCCAGAGATGGCAGCACCATACGGCAGATGGAATTTTACCGCCAGCGGCGAGAATGAGAACTGTTTTAAATACTTAAAATGGCGACGTTTTCCTTACTTGAACAGCGTGTGATCATTCGTTTTCTGAATTTGCGTGGTGTGAAACCAATTGAAATTCATCGACAGTTGAAGGAGACATGTGGTGATGGAGTTCTGGATGTGTCGAAAGTGCGTTCGTGGGTGCGACAGTTTAATGAAGGCAGAACATCGTGTGACAACAAACCGAAACAACCTCGGGCTCGCACAAGCCGGTCTGACGACATGATCAAGAAAGTGGAGAGAATTGTTTTGGATGGATCGCCGAATGACTGTTGAACAGATCGCCTCCAGAGTTGGCATTTCTGTGGGTTCTGTGCACACAATCCTCCATGACGACCTCAAAATGCGAAAAGTGTCATCCAGGTGGGTGCCACGAATGCTGACGGATGACCACACGGCCGCCCATGTAGCATGTTGCCGAGCAATGTTGACGCGCAACGACAGCACGAATGGGACTTTCTTTTTGTCAGTTGTGACAATGGATGAGACGTGGATGCCATTTTTAAATCCAGAAACAAAGCGCCAGTCAGCTCAATGGAAGCACACAGATTCACCGCCACCAAAAAAATTACGGGTAACTGCCAGTGCTGAAAAAATAGTGGTGTCCATGTTCTGGGACAGCGAGGGCGTAATCCTTACCCATTGCGTTCCAAAGGGCACTACGGTAACAGGTGCATCCTACGAAAATATTTTGAAGAACAAATTCCTTCCTGCACTGCAACAAAAACGTCCGGGAAGGGCTGCGCGTGTGCTGCTTCACCAAGACAACGCACCCGCACATCGAGCTAACGTTATGCAACAGTTTCTTCGTGATAACAACTTTGAAGTGATTCCTCAAGCTCCCTACTCACCTGACCTGGCTCCTAGTGACTTTTGGCTTTTTCCAACAACGAAAGACACCCTCCGTGGCCGCACATTCACCAGCCGTGCTGCTATTGCCTCAGCGATTTTCCAGTGGTCAAAACAGACTCCTAAAGAAGCCTTGGCCGCTGCCATGGAATCATGGCGTCAGCGTTGTGAAAAATGTGTACGTCTGCAGGGCGATTACGTCGAGAAGTAACGCCAGTTTAATCGATTTCGGGTGAGTAGTTAGTTAGAAAAAAAATCGGTGGCCTTAGAACTTGAATGCACCTCGTACTAACTGAGGATTGTCTCAGAACCCGTGCGACAGGCGTTGTTGGAGCCGACGTGAGCCACAACTTGAGATGACTGCACCCTGTGCGCTTGATAGCCACCGGTGGGGCCGTCTCCACATATTGGGTGAGGCCCTGTGGCAGACATACTCAGTCTAAATTGGTTTTTCCCCAGCGCTGAACGCTATCTGCCTACGGCGCTCCACAACGCGCCTAACATTGGAGCTTCCAATAACCAGTAAACCCCTACCCCCCTGTGCCTGCTCAGGCCTGCTGAAGGAGCGCCCACCTGACTGAATGGGTGAGGCCAGGCAGTCAGTCTCCAGATTGGCCCTCCACCTCGAGCGACGCGAACGCATTATCAGCCGCCACTGACCTGGCTGTGAGGGCGGATACACCACATCGTGTTCACTAGGACAGGGCTTCACAACATACGTGCATGTGGAGCAAGCTGTGAGCAGCAAGGTGCGAGCACGGAGCAGCGCGAGCACGCTACCCCCACTACCGGACCAGAGGGGAGAGTGGGGAAAGTCACGTGGGGCACACAACAGCTGCCGCCAGTCAATTTAAATCCGCGGCCACCTGCAGGGATATCACTCACGAATTATTACTGCGACAAATGAAACAAATAAAGGAGAATGTACACGTGCCACATAATTTTATTAGCTTAGTGTATGCCTCTACATTCGCATTAATTTGTGAACTGTTACACAATAAAAGGTGTCACTGTAGTGTGGGATTCTCGGTTATCTTGTACTTTTTGCCCTTTACAATTGCGTCTATGTTCGGAGTAATTGTTCTTGTGCATTTTAGGCGCAGCGTGCAGTTTAAATTTCGATCAGACAATGCGTTTCTCAGGCGTGTCTTGTTACATTTCATTGCAGAGAACAGTTGTTGACAAACATACGTGGAACCGAACATTGATATTATTGTAGCCGCCAGTTTGTGCAAACGAGGAAATCTATCGTGAGGGAAGTGTCTATAGATTCCAAAATGTTTTTCTTGTTCTGAAATTTGTCTCTGTATTCTCTGTCACACTGCAGGTCAATAATTTCTTGCTGCAGCTCAGGATGAACCTCTTAAATATTCGCTGAATATGGAGAGAACAGATCAAAATCACTGTCTAGTGCTGTCAGATCTTGAAAGCGCTGATCAACTAAACTATGTGAATAACGTTCACAGTCTTTGTGAACATCTTGCATGGATGACAATTTAGGAAAATGAGCTAGGTGTCCTGTTTCCAGCTGACTCACCCAAAGTGTCAATTTCATTTCAAAAGCTCGTATTCGATCTATGAAATGAGTAATTAGCAGATCTTTACCTTGTAGTGAAATGTTCAAAGCATTCAGATGGCTAGTTAAATCTACTAAGAACGCGAGATCACATTCAAACGTGCGCGCGCATTTCCCCTCCCTCCCTACTCCGCGAACTTGCACCTGCTCGCTAGCACGTACCTGAGCAGACGCGAGTACTCGCGCTCAAAACCGGCCAGTTGTTAAGCCCTGCACTAGGAGATGCCTCAGTAGCAGAGCTTGTGGGCAAAACAAGTGACATCTGAGATGTTCCATGCGGCACGACAGATCTCTGCCACCACTACGCCCTACACATTTTCTCTAGTGTTTCGTCAGATATTTGCAATTTCTTCTTTACAATGTGTAGCTGGAGTCAGCCCAAAAAAATAGTGCTCATCACGTCATCCATGCGACCACCAGTGTCAATGGAAAGCGTCGGTTTGTTTCCTGCTGCGAGCAAAATAATTTTTAAAGCGGAATTTTACAGTCCCATTCGCTCGAGCAGTTCCAGGTTAGTCTAGTGAAATATTCTTTTTATCGGTTAACAGGGACAGAAAAATTCGAAGAGTAACCAGTACCCTAACAGTGACAGCACTGCATTTGCCCACACTGACTGTTACCGCTGAGCATGCAGCGCTACTGAGTCGCTGCTGGATTGCTCTTTATTCTTCGTGTTTTACTGTCTCTGTTAACACATATTGAATAGAATAGAATAGAATAGAAAATGAATATCGGACTAAACTAATCTGGACGCCCCCTGTCTAAGAAGCACGTAAAATTCCGCTTTAAAAATCATTTTGCTCGTAATGGGAAACAAACCGACGCTTTCTGTAGGCACTGGGCGTCGAATGGAAGCCATGATGAACTATATTTGATCGGGCTGTCTCCAGCTACTCATTGCAAAAATGAAATTTCAGATATCTGCCAAACACCAGAGAAACGTGTTTGACGACCCACGGCAGAGACAGCCTGTATATCAATGATTTCCCAGACATTGTCAGACATGGAGAAAAGGTTCTCTTTGCTGATGACAGCAACATTGGAGTCATTGAAAAATACCAGAACTCTTATTAGGGAAAGCAAACGAAACTCTCAAGGATATTTACGATTGGGCAGTAAGTAATAAATTAACGTTAAACATAAAGTAAACAAACAGTATGCACTTCAGCATAAGGAAGAAACAGAATTCTGTTAAATTAAACATAGATGATAAATTTAGAGATTGTGTAACAAGCATTAAGTTTTTAGGTATGAATACTGATTCTCAGTTAACATGGCACGAACACACGAAGATACTGGCAAAATGAATGTCACCAGCATGTTTTGCCCTTAGGGTTCTACCATTAGTTTTTAACAGTCAATGTTTTGTGGTGACATACAATTCCTGTGCATAATTTATTCGTAGCTTTGGGATTCTTTTCTGGGGATCGAAGGCCAAAACATGGATACAATTTTGAAAATGCAGGAAAGCGCCATAAGAATAATAGCTAGGATAGCAGCCATGTTCATTGTAAAGAACTGTTTAAAATACTGGGTTTCGTTATTGCTTCAAGTGAGTTCCTTTACCAATCTTTCGTGTTTATCAGGGAAAACATTACTAAGTATTTCACTTATAGTTCTATACATAGTCAGGGACGAGAGCTAGTTTGAACTTATATTTACCAACGAAAAACAAATAAAAAACTAAACGCAACGTCCTATTAGGGAATGAAATTGTATAACAAATGGTCCAAGAAAATGAAAAAAATTACTAAGATACATTTGTTTAAAAATGCAGATAAAACGTTCTTCATAAGTAATGCATACTACACAATCAAAGATTACCGGTACTTAGACGATTGGAGTAATGGTTAATAATAAAAGGGGATAAATACATTAATTTGTCAGATTACAATGTCGTACTGGTTTTGTGAGAAAAGCCTGTGCCAAGATCTAATATTTTATCATTTTCCTAAGTTCAACATTTCACTTAATGTGGCAGGATGCTGACGCAGTTTTTCAAGTGGACACAGGGAAGGTCATGTAGACGGGCATGGAAAATAATGGCATGTTTCCCGGCCTGGAGTCAGTTTTTTCAACGGACTGACGTGAGTGCAAGGCGTACAGCAGCAAGTTCATGGTTCCGGGCCACCAGCAGGTGCCCTTCATATATGCAAGGACCAAAAGAATGAGGCAGTGCAGTTGTTAAGAGGCTGGTCTTGTGGTCGGGAGGGTGGAGCCTATTCTGTTCGGTTTTCCTGATTTAGATTTTCTGTGGTTTTTCTAAATAATTTTAGGCCTATGCCATTATGTTTCCTTCATCAAGACCACGGACGACCGCCTTTCGTACCCTCATAAAACATACTTGTATATTATATGTGCGTGATTATCTTTTGAGTCAATAAACAAATCAACGAATAAAGAATTCTGCAGTTCATGGAATTAGATAAAACATTTTTCCACCCGCAATGACGGAATGAAAAGAAGCTCATATATTACTGCAACAAAAACAGCGTTTTCATGTCGACGCGAGATATATTGAATATGCACCGATGAACCGAACATACCAGTAACCAGAGATTAAACTACATACATCAAGAGCGTCGTTTGACGTGATAGCTCTGAAACATTGAATATGTTTGGATATAGTTGTATTCTGTATGATGTTGTGTTTATCGAGTGGTAATGATTGTTGTCAATATAAGACGTTATTCGTTGTTTATTTTCTACGTCAGTGCATTTAGTAGGCACATCAAAAATGACCTATAGTGAAAAAGAATTCATCTTTTTGGCAGCTACATTCGAAGAGGTAAGATATGATTGTGTATTGTGACAGCTCCTAACATACCGAGCACAAAAGCGAGACAGTTAGCGCTAATACATTACTCCTTCAGTGTTAATTATGAAGAATAACATGTTTCTTTTTGCCCGAAAGCCTGTCATTGAATATTTGTGGACTGAAATCTCAATTTTTATTACCTTCCCGTCGGTATGTTGGTCAAAGTATGACAGTTTGAATTCGCATTCCAAAGTGTTTTCCGCCGCACTTGCTTTAAATGACAGTAAATACTACGTTGAATATAGACTATGACTAGCGGCATGACTGCAGTGGGTATGATGCAGAACTGTCTGGAAAGAAAGCACAAAGTAATGAAATTGATAGCAGGTTACAGTTTCCCTTCAGAACGACCAACACAATGCTTTCGTAGTTGATTGATTATCGTAAAATAAGTTGATGATGCAACCATTATGCAGCTTTCAATTCGGTATTTACAGAGTAGATGATGTCACATATGTCAGTACTAGAAATAGTCGTTTCTCCATTCAGACGCCAAGAAATCAGCGTTGTGTTTGCGTACTAAACATTTAATTTCTATTTATTGTTTTAATCTATAATACATAATACAGCCAACAGACGAATCATAGAGAAAGTCAATTAAAATATCTCTCTCTCTCTCTCTCTCTCTCTCTCTCTCTCTCTCTCTCTCTCTCTGTGTGTGTGTGTGTGTGTGTGTGTGTGTGTGTGTGTGTGAGACAGATTGACACTAACTTTCCTAGAAACAAAGTTTCAAGGTTAGATTATTTCCCTCTATCTAATACACGGATTCGTTATAATGTTTGAAGAAAACTCTATTTAGGCCTAACTTAATCTTCCAAGAGCTTACTGTACTGTGTTATTCTTTATCTCTCTTTTTTTTTTTTTTTGGTGCTGTAAATAGTGTCGTACCAGATTGCGCGAGTTAATCTTTATTTCAAACGTTCATAAATTCTTTGTGTTACATATTATGACACACTTAATGTTGTTGTTGTGTTTGTATAATATGTTAGGTAGAAAACGGGCTAATATTGCAACATGTTCACAGATAATAAATATTACAACTAAGCTGTTTAAGTTTACAATATGACATTCCAAAAATGTATGTTGGCTATTAGGCATGGGACATATGTTATTGTCGTGTCCATTGACTACAACTGTTGTTGTGGTTTTCAGTCTGAAGACTGGCTAGATGCAGATCTTCAAGCTTGTGTGCAAGCCTTTTCCTCTTTGCATAGCTACTGCAACCTACATACATTTAAACCTGGTAACTGCAGTAGGGCTTTGCTGTTCCTCTACAGTTTTAATCCCGGCTCCACACACCCCACACACAGGCACATACATACATATTCATTCCATTACTAAATTTGTTGTTCATTGATGCATCAGCATGTGTCCTATTAACATGTGTTGTCCCATGAATTTCTTTTCGTCCCAATTCAGTTCAGAATCTCTAGATTAGTTATCCACTCTATCTACCCTTCTGAATTGCTGCTTCATTTTCATTTCCTTGTACTCCTATAAATGCAGCCTGGTTTCTATGAAAGTATGTTATCTCTACTGCCCTCAGAAATTCAAAGTGTATACCAGTGAATGTTGTCAGAAGCCTTTTGTAAATGGACATATGCTACAAATGTGTTGGTAGGTTTGCCTTTCTTTACTCTATCTGCTAAGATTAGCTGTAGGATTGGTATTACCTGATGTGTTCATGCTGTTCTCTGTAATAGAAACTCATCTTCCTTGAGGTTGGTTTCTATTAGTCTTTTTTTATTTTGTAAATAATTCATGTCAGTATTAAACTGATGGTTGTGGAATATTCACACCGGTCAACACCTGTCTTCTTTGGAATTTATTACATTTTTCTTGAAGTCTCATGGTATTTAACTTGGTTCTTTTAACTTGTACAGGTCCCATATGCTTAATTTTCGTTACTTGTCTACAGTTTCTTCACTTTTGAGTTACAGTTCATAACCAATAATTGATGGGCAGATTCCACATCAGCACCAGGAAATGCAGCTCAAAATCCTGTTTTGAAATCCATGTCTTAATATTATATCATCTATGTGGTGGCTCCAGGTCAGGTTCTTGTGCATAGAACATACTGTCATTATTCTTAAACCAAGTATTAACAATGATTAAACTGTGCTCTGTGGAAAATTCTGCCAGACAGCTTCCCCTTCAATTCCTTTCTCCCAGTCCATCTTCTCAAAAATGTTTTCTTCTGCTCCTTTTCTTGCCCTCAAATTCTAGTCCCCAATCAGAATTAAAGCTTTGTCTCCGTAACAGTCTGAATAATTTCTTTTATTTCACCACACATTATTTGTCTCCTCTCCTTATGTGGAGGTAGCAGTTATGAGTGTTTGAACTTTAATAGTGGCAACTATTTATTTACAGCTTGTACAAAATAGATATGTGTTTAAAAGTTTTACTGACCTTCAGAGTAGTCACTAGCCTTGTGTATAACCCATTGACAGCAATATTGAAGTCGTAGGATACTCTTACCTGTGCCAGTTGTGTTGACAGTTTGAGCGGCGCGGTCTGTTGCCCGAAGAATTTGTAGCAGTCTTGAAGCGAATGCCGTGAAGTGTTTCCTTCAGTTTAGAAATCGAGTTGAACTCACGAGGGCTTAAGTTGGGGGAGTGCAGTAGGTGGTGTAGCACTTAGCAGCCACATCAGTCAAACAAATCAGTAACATCTTGCATCGTATGTGCTTGAGCATTGTCCTGCAAAATGATGGTCAGGTCCTGCGGAAAGTGTCATCATTTGTCTCTAAGCTGGTCATAAGTTGTGTTCCAAAAATGGACAGCATAGAGACAGAAGTGTGTGTATTGGCTACAATAATGTGTTCACTGTGCTATTCATAGCAGCTCATTCACATTCTTCTTTTCACATTCATTATTGGATCTACTCCTTTATTACCCCATTTCAATTTTTTTGTTGATAACCATGTACTCACTTGACCAGAAAACCTTTTCTTTCTACCACTGCACTTCACTAATTCCCACTATATCTAATTTCAGCCTATCTACTTTTCTTTGTAAATTCTCTGACCTACTTATCTGATAAAGAGATCTGACATTCAGAATCTTCTATCACATGCACCTATTTCAGCATGAATTATGTTGCTGCTTCATTCCACTGTTCAGTCCATATCTGACTGATTTGTGAATGAATAATTAAATTAATGAAGAATGATATAGTGCAGTGATTACGACACTGTCCTCACATTAAAGATGACGAAGTTTACTCTGTCTGATTAAGGTTGTTTTTTTTTTGTAAATTATTTTTCTGGCACATGCCAGTATGTTTCCTTTATCAATGCCAGAGATGCCCATCTGTCCTATCATTATAAAAGCATACTTACATATTCTGTGTGTATGTATATTTTGGGCTATTTTTTCATTGTGTTATGATGTCAAATTCAGTATCACTGTGAGATGATCCTCAGAAGAAAGAAATATGTAAATATTTATGAAACCGTCTCTTGCTTTCTAATCATGTGACTGAACCCACTGAAAAAACCTGTCCTGCGCACCTCCTCCAGTCCCATCATGCATGTGATATACAGTGTAAGAGGTGGGGTCATATTCGAAGCTACAGGAGTCATTTACCAACTACTTTGTGTTCACCGTATATAATTCTACATAAGGGTGGCTTCTAACAAATGGGCAGAACACACATATAGATACAAATAAAAATGTTTGATATTCAGTACTGAGTTGCTAGGCACATTATTGATAGTGTGATTAAAGAGATGTGACTACCACTAGGTCATTTTTCCCCATCGAACACCGGTTTCTCTGAGAATTACGGGTGGGAGCTTGCTCTGTAGCATATACTTTAATCTCATGATACTTCTGGGTGCACTCTATCCCCTTTTTAACCTTACAATGCCCCCCTCCCCACTTTTTTTTTATTATTATCTTTTATTTTCATCCTTAGTTTTCGCCATTTACACTTTATTATATTTATTTACTACATTCTATTTCTTTTATTCTTTTCATTTGTCGTATTACTTTCTCAAATTGAAACTGTCAATGTTTTCTGATGCACAGTGACCTTCAGTCTCTCTGGTGCCATATCCGTCATATTTGTATTCTTTCCACCATACATCTCAGTGGTGTCCCTCAACAAGGGTTCAGTTAAGTAATTTTGTGTTCCATAGTAAATTTGCATAATTTCTATTGGAATGCGAAAGAATGAGTCACTTTACAAGCTGTGTTTATACAGCTACATGCTGTTCTTTTACAAACTACTGACTAGCAAAATGGCTTAAATTTAATAAAAATGATCATGTAGACTTTGACACTATTAATGTCAGTCACTATTGACATTACTAATCAAACATTTAAATTTGACAACAGAGACAAAGGTCTCCTATACCACACATGATACTAGCATTTAGTGAAAAATTCATCTATAGAACAGCAGGAGTAGCCATAAAAAATATTTTTCTTTGGATTTATGATACTCAACAGTTGATCGAAGATTTTTGTGGCTGCTATTAAGTATGTTTTTCAACCAATGACAGCTTTAGTGATGAGTAATTAAGGTCATTTCTTCATATATATTAAGCTTTGATTAGAGTGTTTA
Source organism: Schistocerca cancellata (assembly GCF_023864275.1). Lineage (NCBI taxonomy): Eukaryota > Metazoa > Arthropoda > Insecta > Orthoptera > Acrididae > Schistocerca > Schistocerca cancellata. Next base: position 808,368,701 of record NC_064629.1, on the reverse strand, counting down.
ATGCCTCCATTACAGCATACAAGATGGCTGTTAGTGAACTCCATGTATTATCCTCGCTTCTCACTCTTATGCAATCAGTGAAACTTTGTGGCAGGTTACCACCGTGCGCAGTGGTGTTCATCCCCTGAGCTCTCCAGACTGACCTTGTGGCTAAGCTTAAATTCTCTCTGTAACTTCACAGAAACTCTGCTGGATATGTTGCGTAGCACCATCAGAAGCAAGGAATTTAAGTGCAGGTCGACTTATGAACTGTGCGTGGTTAATTTCATGTTTAAAAGTGCAAAAGCTAAGTTGCCAGGTTTAACTCCTTGTCCAGAACACAGATGAATCTGTCAAACAATTGAAAGTCCAGGATAGAATAACAACAATATGGAAAGGATAGGTTGGTACTTACTACATAGAGCAGGCATTTAGTAACAGACTCTGTGAAAAAGAGTGCTGACAATTTAAGCTTTCAGACAGAGTCTTCCTCCCGGAGTAGGAAATACACACACGACCACAGAAGCACAACTCACACACTAATGGCCATTGCCTTCAGGCACTAAGAACCAACAGTGTCTGATATGAACAGCAATCTAGGTGGTTTGGGGTGTGGGGGTAAGGAAGAGGTGTGTGGAGGGGGAGGGGTAGTGGGGTAGGGTTGGGGGAAGAAGCTAGTGCTTGCCTGTGGGAGACTGAAAGGATGTTGTGGGAATGGACTGGGGCTGCTAGGTGAGGTGTTGGGAGGCTGTAATTGGGGAGGGTGAGGGGTACAGGGAGGCGAAAGAAGTAGAGAAGGCTTAAAGACTGTGTGGGTGGACCGGCAGGATAGAAGGCACATGTAGTACTAGAGTGGGAACACAGAAGGAAATAAGTAGGTGGAGGACAAGGACTAGTGAAGGTTGGGGCCAAAAGGGTTACAGGAATGAAGAATATGTTGTTGGTAGGGTTCCCACAACCTCAGTTCAGAAAAGCCGGGGTGGGAAGAATCCATATGGCACAGGCTGTAACGCAGTCATTAAAGTGAAGCACATCGAGGAGAGTCATGAGATGAAGGGATATGGCATAGAGTTTTTACTATTTCTTTATTATAATTTCTAATCTTTTTTTTTTTTTTAGGAACCCCAACCTCAAATATTGACATGAAATTGTTAAGGACACAGAATTTTACATTAGCATCTCTGTCATTGTATTCCCCATCTCAGCCTCACTTTTTTAGCTAATCCTTAAAACACTGTATCTTGATATCACTATTAAATCTATATGTTTTGCCCTGTCATTTTAGCAAGGCTTAGAACTGTATTATACTACACTGTTCTCTTTCAGTATAGTCCATTAAAATCAGATAGAGCATTAACAGTAGGTAAACATCAAATATTTTCAGCGTGAACACTTTGTGCGAAATATTACCAAGCAGATTGCTGCTCTAGCAGTGAAATAATTTTTCTAGCTCATTTTTTATGTCTTGTCTGACTGTTATCTACACAATGAAATGTAGGTTTCCCATAAATAATTGAAAGTTTCCCAATATGGATTTTTATATTGTGATAGTTAGAAAGAGATGTCTTCTTCTGTAAAAAACTCACAAGCACATTCTCTTAGATGCTGATCTACATAAGAACTGCCTGTTCCAATACTTTTTTACTTCAGTTTCAAGTTCTACGCATGTGGCTCCCCCTTTCTTTTTCCATATTGATTGTATATGATGATGCCACCCTATAACCATTTACTCCTCTGTCCCTGTGTTTACATGATATTGAGGCAGGCATGGAATGTTCTTCCCTTCCCCAAATTTCACAAATTGTCTAAACATACAACATACTATGTATTTAAATCTCACAGTGTTCTCATAAAATGATCTAACTGTATTTGTCTGAAAGCTGTTAAATATTTTGTAATCCAGTCAGTTCTTATTGCTTATATGTTTGCCCTTCCATTTCTTTCAGGAGTTCTTTACCTCCCAATTGCTGCAAAATATGAAACGTTTCTTCAGCCAACACCAACCCACTCAAAACTTTGTTAATATGGCTGACAATGTGTGAACATATGGTCAGTCCTGACACTGCAAAATCTCCACAGATTTCCACACTCCTGTGTTCTGTTTCTTTTTGCTGGCTTTTGGAGTGTGCCCATGCATCCATCACAGAGGTGGAATGTCAGTTATGATGATACCAATGTGAAGACAGTACAACATCCAGTCATCCAGTGGAGAAAATCTCTGACACAGTTGGGAATCTAACGTGGGCCCCTTTGGTTAGCAATCTGCTGCACTTACTGCGCAGCTACCGAGGTGTATGTTATGTGTTCTGTTACTTTGACGATTCCATCCAGGTCACCTCCTTTAGTTTTACAGTCAAGTTTGTTAGACTATTTCCTGCTGTGATCAACTGATCCTTTTCTTTTCTGCTAACAAAATCTTTGCACAAAGTCCCTATGTCTTCTGTAGCGTGGCTATGATGATCACTTCGATTCGTGATACTTGCGACCTCATATCTTTCACTCAGTGTTTCCTATAGCATCTAGTCTACACTTCTCCCATTACTACTTTGTAGTAGCAAATCTATTTTCTCTCTGCTTGATTTTGCTCTGACACAGCCTCTATGTTATTTTTGTGAGTTGGCTGCATGCCGGTTCATTGCAGGCCTGACAGAGACTCTTTCCGTCTTACTTCAGATACCAAGGTAAACTGGTTGTTAACTACAGTTTCAAATGTGGTTTCTGCACTTATTTTCTTTTCATTTTTACATGTCACTATTTCTCAGACGCAACCGTCTCCTGTCACCCCATACTATGAACTGAGCAAGGTGGTGGAGTGGTAGACTCTGGACTTATATAATCTGTGCAATTCAAAATATATACTTTCTAATTTGCGTAAGGGCACTAATGGTTCCATGGGAGAAACACATCATATACTTTGTAGGGATCCCTAATACGGTCATTCCTGTGAAATATCAACCTACAAGACACATGTGTTATTCCAGACTGAATAACATGTAACATGTTCATTATACATGGTGTTAGTCGTACATAAACCAACTGCAATACAGAAGAAAACAATATGCACTTAATAAAGACAGTACTTACCTTCCAACGAGCTGAACAGTGTAGTGTAATTGATACTTGTTGACAGGTGGAAGTAAACACTGCCCAGATAGTTGCTTAAAGCCGGTTTCACCTTGCATAAAACATGAAATTAATGGAAACTGGCCACTACAATCTTCAAAAGAATAATATAAAACAGAAACTACAAGGAAAATTAAGAAAAAAATTGCAGCTGATCAGAATAACATGTAGAATCCCTGAACAACTGCTGATGATGTCACTTAAGAGATATGGAGTGACCTTCCTCCCCTCTCCCATCTTCTCGCCTGTTTTCTGTTTTCTTAGTTGAAGAATGAATGTGTGGTTTTGAAAGCTAGAAGTACTGTTTTATTTATTTATCTGTGTTTCTATCCACTGTACTGAGAGTTGTCCCTCATAGACATTAAAGAACTGGCCATCCTGCTTGTCTCTTCATAATTTAAAAAAATTCAGAATGAAGTTTCTTCGTGTATAGAAATTTATATATATATTAATTTACTGTCTGCGAAGGCTGAAGGAAAATGGCACTCTAATCATCACATTCTAGAATTGTCTTGAAAGCAGCTAACTGTTTTTTAGAACATTCCATCAGTATTACCTCTGTCAATTACGCCATTTCTATTAGTAATTGTGTGCAGACAAAACATAGGAGTACTGAATTAAATTTGAAAGTAAGAGGAAGTGTTGTATGATCTGTGCGTAACTGAGCTTGCTGTGACTACTTTCTAGAAGGAACAGACATCCTAGGTCTTGATAAGTACACTGATTTATTTATACAATGAGCCTTTTTCCCACAGCTTCACTCACTAACATATACAACACACACACACACACACACACACACACACACACACACACACAGTGTGTTTGTTTTAATTTGAGACCACTAAATATCTAAAAAATGATGCATTGTACAAAAAAGAAAAAAAGTTCAAGGTGAAAAGTTAATATTAGTAAAGTGGGACCTGCCTGTGCTGCAACTGGTCACCAGTTAATCACCCCTGCTGCACGGACTTAGTATTTTCAAGTGGGACATCCCCCCCCCCCCCCCCTCCAATTTTATTGACTGCTTGGATTCTGTGCCAAAAGATACATACAGATTATTCAATCTATTGTTTCCCATTCATGCTGATGGTGCTGTAACTGACAAGTATCAAGTGTGCCTATTTTTGCAATTAAGAACTGACATATTTAATTGTACATTTCATTTACAATGTAACAGTAAACAACTGTTCTTATGGTTAATATTGTTGTTCAAATGTTACTTGAGTGTTGTAAATGTGATTGCTCAGTACAAATAATATGACTAGACATTGACATTTATGGCAAGTAAACTACCTGTATGGTAATATAGTTCTCTGTTCCATTCGGGGTAGGTTGTGGTGAGTCACCCTCGAACCCATCATCAGGGTGACTGGTTTCAATGTGTATTTTCATCCAGCCGCTTTAACTCACGTGCTGGCTGTTACGTGGAATACAAACCACATCCATTGTAATAAGGTAAAATGCCCATCAAGTTATAGTGACAGACATTGCCCATGGATACTCTCCAAAATCAAACATCCTAATGGTGAGAGGCGAGAGGACTCACCAGTATCAAGCAGCCTGATTGGGAGAGACTAGGGGCTCACCAAAATCAAGTATCCCGATGGATACAGAAAACTATTACATCCATGTCATCATCCCTTGATTGTGCTAAATGTAGTTTTGAACCAGACATTGGAATAGCTAAACCTATTGTACTGTACAGTCAAATTTGCAATGCTGAAGGAAATTTTGAGCATAAATGTCAACTGTTACAACACAAAGGTTTACATCTACATCATGAACGATGTGTAGAATTAAAGGCATCAGTTACTAATTGCAAAAACAGGCACACTTGATATTTGTCAACTACAGTGCCATCTACAAGGAATGGAAAACAATGGTTTGAGTGAACCATACTTGTTTTTTGGCATAGGATCCAAATATACAAGAAGCAGTTCCCACATGAAAATACGAAGTTGACCCCACTTATGGAAAAAGTGTGGTTAGGAGGTGGCCAGGTGTAACACACACAGATGTCCCCATTACTAATATTAACTTCTCATGTAGAACATTTTTTTCCATACAACACATTGTTTTCAAAATATTTATTCCCCCCCTCCAGTCCTTGAGCCATCAATCTTCTGACTGATTTGATGCAACCCTCCACGAATTCCTCTCCTGTGCCATCGTATTCATCTGAGAGTAGTGCTTGCAACCTACATCCTCAATTATTTGCTGGATGTATTCCAATCTCTGTCTTCCTGTACAGTTTTTACCCTCTACAGCTTTTGCCCTCTACAGCTCCCTTTACTATCATGGAAGTCATTCCCTGATGTCTTAACATGTGTCCTATCATCCTGTCCCTTCTTCTTGTCAGTGTTTTCCACATATTCCTTTCCTCTCTAGTTCTGCACAGAGCCCCTCATTCCTTATCTTATCAGTCCATCTAATTTTCAACATTCGTCTGTAGCACCACGTCTCAAATACTTTGATTCTCTTCTGTTCCGGTCTTCCCACAGTCCATGTTTCATTACCACAGGATGCTGTGCTCTATACATACATTCCGAGAAATTTCTTCCACAAATTAAGACCTATGTTTGATACAAGTAGATTTCTCTGGGCCAGGAATGCCCTTTTTGCCATTGCTAGTCTGCTTTTCATGTCCTCCTTGTTCCATCCATCATCGGTTATTTTGCTACCTAGGTAGTAGAATTCCTTAATTTCATTTAATTTGTGACCAACAAGCCTGATGTTACATTTCTTGTTGCTCTCATTTCTGCTACTTCTCATTAGTTTCATCTTTCTTTGATTTACTCTCAGTCCATATACTGCACTCATTAGACTTTTCATTCCATTTAGTAGATGATATAATTCTTCACTTTCACTCAGGATAGCAATGTCATCAGTGAATCATATCATTCATATCCTTTCACCCTGAATTTTAATTGTACTCTTCAACCTTTCTTTTATTTCCCTCAGTGCATTTCCGATGTGAGATGGAACAGTAGCGGTGCAAGACTACATCCCTCTCTTACACCCTTTTTAATCTGAGTGTTTCATAATTGATCATCCATTCTTATTATTCCCTCTTGGCTCTTGTACATATTGTACATTACCTGGTCTCCTTATGCAGTACCCCAATTTTTCTCAGAATATTGAACATCTTGCACCACTTTACTGTTACGACTTCTGCACTACTTGTTAGCAGCAGGCACAGTGTCTGCACCAAAGACTGAGATGGTGTGGAGTTTTACAATTATTTATTGAACTTTCTTTACAATTTCTCACTCGTCGTCGTTGCCCAGCCCTACGGATCCCTCGGCCTGAATGCTGCTGTGTAGATTCTCCGACAATGTGTGCAACACGCGCCACTGATCACACTTGGGAGCCTCAGGCCACCAGTGCTCTGCTGAAGCCAGGATGCCCTGTGGTTGAGATGAACTCGGCGTCGCTCCAGTACGGGCACACCCTCGGAGCCGCGTCACCGTGAGGTCAGCTGCCGACGCCTGCTGCACCGGCAGCTGAGAAGCCGTCAGTCACGAGGTCCTCTCATGGACGGACCACGCGCCGTGGGGCCGGGTTGCCGTGAAGTCCGGGCGTCAGTCCCCGGCGGCACCTGTGACCAAGACCGCTCTGTGGCCAGTGCTACTGGAAGTTCTCGCTGTAGTCAGTCAGCCATGGTGCCGACTGAACTCGGGCCGACCTCCAAGGCTGACGTGGACATCTGGCGGCGAATTGATGACTCGTGCAAGCTGGAACAGACTTCCGAAATTGTCACCTACGAAGATTGAACATTCGGACATGGACCACGTCCGTCCTCAGATCCAAACTGCTTCCTAATGGCTTCTGTCTGTTGCTGCGTGCGCTCCACTATTTACATCCGCCAGGAGGACGTTTTTTACCCTCGGTGGTAGCTTTTTGTTATTACTCCCGCAGTATATTGCAGCATAACTTAGCGTGCTGGCCTCACTTCCCCGTACTCAGCATTCTCCTGGCTTCGCTCGGTCTGTGTGCGTCCTTGCGTCAGTCTGTTAGTAGACTGCTGCTGTCAGCAAGGCTATCTGTGCCTGCCTACTTCGCAACGCCTCGGTCGCCAGCGTGCCTCTGTTTTGCCATTCTCCACTGCGTGAAGCAATGCTTACTACATGTGGCCGCAACACTGCCTCCTCCTAAAAATTAAATTCGTCCCCAAATTTGCCCTATACGTTAACTCTAGTTCTATCCTATATTCTACTTCTTCCCTATATACATCCAGGTTGCCCTGACTCATGCCCTACTGGTAATCCATTCTACAGGAATCTCATGGAGCAGTCTTGCATTAACATGCTGAATCCTCCGTTTTAATAAGACATATACCACAACGATAAATACAATCAACACGGTAATAGTACTGGTTGAAATACCAATGGTCACTATGATACGTTTCCTCCTGGTATCGTACTCCTCCACATGCCTTAATAATTACTGCATTGAAATTTGACCTTTCTCCGAATCTACTAGTTTATCTATTGTTTGAAATAGTGTAGCATCTAAGGTGTCGTTAATATACGTCAAATTTTCTCCTGGAGCGATGCTGAATGATGCATCTGGCCAGTACAACGTCACATGGATATCTGTAACCTTGATGACTCCGGTGACTGTTGCTGGTAAGCTGAAACGATCCCCTACTATTTCACAATTTGTCCTGTTGATTAGCAAACCACTGTCCCGTAATTCCATCTCCGTGGTTGCTGTCCAATTCCCATTGTCATAACACTTGGCTGATATCCTCTCCATAGCGAATACTGAATACAACCAATGCCTCCCAACTTGCTGAATATGTGGCATGGGCTTCACTATTATTCTCCGACACTCCGAAGCTTCTGCTTCTGCCCTAAATAACTGGATCTCACACGACCCCTTGCCCGTGAAAACAACCCGTGATGGACAAATGGAAACTGACTCCGTTAGACATCTACTCAACTTTAAACTCGACATAGTAGCATGAGTATCCCCTCCTTAGAAATTAATAAACCTCCTGTGTCCTGAACTGTACGCCCTTCCCCATGCACTCCCATCTGACCGGATAAGGATGCACTGTGTAACAGTGATACTGTCTCCCCACACTAGTTACTGGAAATCTAATCTCTATATACATCTTAACTAGATCCGTTGTTACCTTAATCCTAGACATATGATAAAAAAAGTGACACACTCGCTTCAATTATCGGCACTACGTGCTCTACCCCCTCTGGAAACTCTCCCTCTGCGTGCTTCAGACTCCGTCTGAATTTTTCTGGTGACATCAACGTCACACCCACCTGCCCGTGCGATGTGTGATGTACTGTCTCTTGCAATTCATCCATCCTCACTCGTGCATCACCAATGCTGTTAACCAGTGCCCGCAGCAATTTAGCCATTTCCAGCTTCCTTTCCACTACATGCAATCGTGCTTGTACCTGTTCGAGATCCGTATTCAATAATTTCTGTGTTTGTTCTATATATGCTCGTAACCCTGTAGCCATCCCACGCACCACACGTGTCACATTCGACAGCTCTGTACCTAATCCCCGTATCTCTGTTGTGTGTATATCCACTAACTTCCCTATGCTTTCCTCCCTGTCGCGAATAACTGTTAAAGAATTGTTCAAACCGTCAATATCATCTCTATCCGCTGTTCCAAAAATTGTTTTCAGCAACTTCTCACCTGAATTCAACCAACCCTTCTTTACTCTCTTTGTCCTCCCTGGAATCATGCTCACGACTTGGCACAGTTGTTCCCTTATTTCCTTACATGACCTATCCAAAGCCTCGTACTCTTCTGGCACGTCCCGTAATATTCCGTTCTTAGATGCAACCATTTACACACTCGATACCAACTCCTGTAGCTGCCGCATCTCATTCCTTACCTGCAGGATGTTGAGTGCCAGCCGAAGCGTCCACTCATGACTCGTGAGGACCACATCCGGTTGTTTCCTGAACAACACCCCACTTCGCAATGGTATATCCAGTACCTGGCCAGCTTTTGTCAGCTGCCAGAGGACTACAGCCCATACTATCCACTTGTTCCCCATCCTGCATCACCTACAGAATGGAGAGAGAAGGAAAAAACTCCCATCACTACCCCTTGATACCAATAAAATAACCCTAGTCCGCGCGCACACACACATTACAATTACTGCTAACTACACATCCCTCGAACGCAACTTGTACTTTACCTGGTTTACTGTGTGCTTCTGGCGCTTCTTTTCGCTTTTTGCCAGAAGGAGAAGTACATATACACGGATACATTACCCCCTGGAATTGCTTAACTCTACTAACGTGAACCACCGTTGTCTTGGTAGGCAATTGTAATTTTACATTGACAGGTGATGTCATTTCCACTACCTGGTACGGTCCCTGGAACTTTTTTTGTGAACTTCTTGGTTCTCCCTTTTGGAACATACGGATTAGCTAGTAACACCCATTGGCCTACTCCATACTGTGGCAACTTCCTCGTTGTACCTCCCATCCGTTCTTGTCGTTCCAACGCTTTCGTGTTAGCTCGTCTAACTCTCTGCCATACTTCCTTAATGGTTTTCGCAAATTGCCTTACAAGCTCGCCCTCTGCTCCCAGCCTTGGACGAAGCATGTCAAAAGGTGATGGCATCTTCCGCCCATACACCACTTCGTACGGTGACAGTCCTGTTGACGTATGTACCTTATTATGACATACACTGGTTACGAATTGCAAGTACACATCCCAGTCGGTGTGTTGACTATGTACATAGTGACTCAACATCTTAGCGATCGTGCGATGCACTCTCTCCGTTCGTCCCCCCCCTGCGGGTCCAGGGTAAGAATAGGCCCGAGGTATTCCTGCCTGTCGTACGAGGCGACTACAAGGAGTTTCAACCGTTTCGGCCTTCCATGTGATGGTCCCCCTTGGGGTTTGACCTCCATTTTTCAAAATTCTACAGAAGTACGAGCCTTTTGGGGAAGGACACCTTACGTGGTGTACCACTGGTCCTCAGTGCACTAAGACCTTGGCACTCAGCATTGCACCGGCGTTGTAACCATACCCACTATTCCTCAAATTGGGCCTAAACGCCTGATGGGTTGTCCAAGTTACGCCCATAGTGCATCTCCATCTGCACCAGCGATCATGATGGACTTTCCATGGCACCAGAAATCCAGCACGGTAGCCAGCCCGTTGTGGTGGGGTCGTCATGTACCCTCTAGGTTGTAGCCCCCTGACAACACAGGGATCATACTGCCGATACCTGAGCTGCACCCTCCCCACGTCGGCCAAGGAGTAGATGCCCGTCTCCTTGGGGCATCAGGACTCCCGGCAATGGTCATCCTGCCAGGTGGCCCTTGCTGCGGCTGGGTGGCGCCCGTGGGGAGAGCCCCTGGTCGGAGTGGGTGGTATCGGGGCGGACGTTTCGCAGATGAAACGTCACCACGTATCAGGTCGCTCTGCGGCCGAGTCTTTCAAAAGAAAAGGTACCATTTCTAGTTCTGGTTCTCCTGCCCTTTCCCCCTTGGCCACTCCATGGGAGGAGGGACAGGCCCGCCGGCTTGGGGCGAAGTATTTCACCCGCTATTTGGTCTGTTCTCGAACCGATGGGGGGACATTCGCCACCTCCAAGCCCATGTTCTTTGTTCAGCACATTGAGGACATCTTCGGGGAAATCGAGGCTCTCAGCAAGATGCGTTCAGGGTCCGTTCTTATCAAGACCACCTCCGCCACACAGTCGGCGGCACTCCAGGCGTGCGACCGCCTAGGGGACATCCCAGTCTCCATTGTCCCACATCTGGCACTAAATAGGACGCAGGGGGTTATTTTTCATCGTGACCTCCTGCTACAATCTGATGAGGAGCTCAGGGCCAACCTGGAGCGCCGAGGCGTGCATTTCGTTCGGCGAGTCCAGCGCGGCCCCAAAGACCGTCGCATCGACACCGGGGCCTTTATCCTCGCCTTCGAGGGGGACGTTCTCCCGGAAAAGGTAAAGGTGATGTGCTACCGGTGTGACGTGCGACCCTACGTCCCGCCTCCTATGCGCTGTTTTAGGTGTTTGCGCTTTGGGCACATGTCGTCACGGTGTGAGGCTGAGCCCCTTTGTGGCGATTGTGGACGTCCTCTTCGTGAGGAACATACATGCACCCCACCACCTCGGTGCGTTAATTGTCCTGGCGTCCACTCGCCTAGATCCTCAGACTGCCCCGCATATCAGAAGGAGAAGAAGATACAAGAAATCAAAACTTTGGATCGGCTCTCTTATTCTGAGGCCAGGAAGAAGTATGACCACCTCCACCCCGTGCCATTGACCACTTCGTTTGCCTCAGTTGTGTCCCCTCCTTCCGCGGTATCCTCACCCCTATCCTGTCCCTCCTCCGCCTCCTCCGCCCATCAGGGGACTCTGCCTCCGCCTCCCAAATCCCTCCCTTCCAAATCCTCCTCCCCCATGGCCCCCACCCCCTCTGCCCCAGGGGCCACCCTTCCTCCTCCTCCTCCCCCCACGCCACCTGAGAAGCGATCCTCTTCTCAGGTGTCCATCGGGGAAACGTTCCGGACCCCAGCTTCCGAGGTCCGGCGTTCCAAAACGGTCCCCGCGCGTGAGGACCTTCTTCGGGTCCAGCCCACCATCCCTGTGCCTCCTCGGCCTTCCAAGAAGGCCTCCAAGAAGAAGTCCCTATCCCCCTCTCCACCCCGGCGCGTTTCGTCTGACGCTCCATCCGTGAGTCGCTGCTCCCGGCCGTCCTCAGTTTCGCCGGGACGCTCTGCTGCCAGGCGCTCAGCTGGCCTTTCGTCGGCAAATGATGCTGCCCCTCCTACACAACCAGGGACAGCAGCCGCAGCTGGCGACGAGTCGATGGAACCGGATCCGCCTCCCGTCGGTTGTAGCGTTGTTCCCTCGCAACCTGGCCCTCCGCGGCCGTCGAGGTGACCAGCTCTTCCCCCGTCTCGTTCCCCCAACTTTTTGCCTAGCGATGGCGTTGTTTCATTGGAACATAAGAGGTATTTGATCTCATCGGGAGGAATTACAACTGCTCCTCCGCCTGCACTGTCCGCTTGTCCTTGGACTCCAGGAAACCAAGTTGCGCCCAACTGACCGTATTGCCTTTACCCACTATACCTCAGAGCGGTATGACCTCACCCCTGTGGACGGTATCCCAGCTCATGGTGGGGTCATGTTGCTCGTTCGGGATGATGTCTATTACCATCCCATCCCACTGACCACCCCACTCCAAGCAATAGCTGTCCGCATTACTCTTTCTGCTTTTACTTTTTCAGTTTGTACCATCTACGCTCCATCGTCGTCTGCTGTTAGTCGGGCTGATATGATGCACCTGATCGTTCAGCTTCCCCCGCCGTTTTTATTGTTTGGCGACTTCAATGCCCATCATCCCCTTTGGGGCTCTCCTGCATCCTGTCAAAGAGGCTCACTCTTGGCAGATGTCTTCAACCATCTCAATCTTGTCTGCCTCAATACCGGCGCCCCGACTTTCCTCTCGGACTCTACTCATACCTACTCCCACTTGGACCTCTCGATCTGTTCTACCACTCTTGCCCGTCGGTTCGAGTGGTATGTCCTTTCTGACACCTATTCGAGCGACCACTTCCCCTGTGTCGTTCGTCTCCTGCACCACACCCCATCCCCCCGTCCTTCGAGCTGGAACATACTGAAAGCTGACTGGGGACTTTACTCATCCCTGGCGACCTTTCTGGACCACGATTTTCCCAGTTGTGACAGTCAGGTCGAGTACCTCACGGCTGTTATCATCAATGCTGCCGAACGTTCCATTCCTTGTACTACTTCTTCTTCACGTCGCGTTTCCGTCCCCTGGTGGAACGAGGCTTGTAGGGACGCTATCCGTGCTCGACGACGTGCTTTACGCACCTTTCGCCGCCATCCTACGTTGGCGAATTGTATTGAATACAAACGACTCCGAGCGCAATGCCGTAGAGTCATCAAAGGCAGCAAAAAAGCGCTTGTTGGGCCTCTTTCACCAGCTCCTTTAACAGTTTTACTCCCTCTTCCGTCGTTTGGGGTAGCCTGCGCCGGCTGTCGGGCATTAAAGCCCACTCCTCGGTACCTGGCCTGACCTCAGGTAATGCGGTCCTTGTTGATCCTGTGGCTGTCTCCAACGCCTTTGGCCGCTTTTTCGCGGAGGTTTCAAGCTCCGCCCATTACCATCCTGCCTTCCTTCCCAGGAAAGAGGCAGAAGAGGCTCGGCGACCTTCCTTCCACTCGCTGAATCTGGAAACTTATAATGCCCCCTTTACTATGTGGGAACTCGAACGTGCGCTTGCACTGTCCCGGTCCTCTGCTCCGGGGCCAGATGCCATTCACGTTCAGATGCTGGCACACCTTTCTCCGGCGGGCAAAAGCTTCCTTCTTCGTACCTACAATCGCGTCTGGACCGAAGGTCAAGTCCCCATGCGTTGGCGTGATGCCGTTGTTGTTCCTATACCCAAACCCGGGAAGGATAGACACCTTCCTTCTAGTTACCGCCCCATTTCTCTTACAAGCTGTGTCTGTAAGGTGATGGAGCGCATGGTTAATGCTCGGTTAGTCTGTATTCTTGAATCTCGACGGCTACTTACTAATGTCCAATGCGGCTTTCGTCGCCGCCGCTCCGCTGTTGACCACCTTGTGACCTTGTCGACATTCATCATGAACAACTTTTTGCGAAGGCGCCAAACGGTAGCCATGTTCTTCGACTTGGAGAAGGCTTATGATACCTGTTGGAGAGGAGGTATCCTCCGCACTATGCACAGGTGGGGCCTACGCGGTCGCCTGCCCCTTTTTATTGATTCCTTTTTAACGGATCGAAAGTTTAGGGTACGTGTGGGTTCCGTATTGTCCGACGTCTTCCTCCAGGAGAACGGAGTGCCTCAGGGCTCCGTCTTGAGCGTAGCCCTTTTTGCCATCGCGATCAATCCAATTATGGATTGCATTCCACCTAATGTCTCAGGCTCTCTCTTTGTCGATGACTTCGCGATCTACTGCAGTGCCCAGAGAACATGCCTCCTGGAGCGCTGCCTTCAGCGTTGTCTAGACAGCCTCTACTCCTGGAGCGTGGCAAATGACTTCCGTTTCTCTGAAGAAAAGATGGTTTGTATCAACTTTTGGCGATATAAAGCGTTCCTTCCGCCATCCTTACATCTCGGTCCCGTCGTTCTCCCATTCGTGGACACAACTAAGTTTCTAGGGCTCACGTTGGACAGGAAACTGTGTTGGTCTCCACATGTCTCTTATTTGGCGGCCCGATGTACACGTTCCCTTAATGTCCTCAGAGTTCTTAGCGGTTCATCTTGGGGAGCGGATCGCACTGTCCTGCTTCGCTTGTATCGGTCCATAGTCCGATCGAAGCTGGATTATGGGAGCTTCGTCTACTCGTCCGCTCGGCTGTCCCTCTTACGCCGGCTCAACTCCATCCACCATCGGGGGATACGTCTTGCGACCGGAGCCTTCTACACTAGTCCTGTCGAGAGTCTTTATGCTGAAGCTGCCGAGTTACCGTTGACCTACCGGCGCGACGTACTGCTGTGTCGGTATGCCTGCCGGCTGTCGTCTATGCCCGACCACCCCTCTTACAAGTCCTTCTTCGCCGATTCTCTCGACCGTCAGTACGGGTTGTATGTGTCTGCCCTGCTACCCCCCGGAGTCCGCTTCCGTCGTCTGCTTCGACAATTGGATTTTGCCCTCCCTACCACCTTCAGAGAGGGTGAGAGCCTGACACCACCTTGGCTCCAGGCTCCGGTTCATATTTATCTCGACCTCAGCTCACTCCCGAAGGAGGGTACTCCGGCTGCAATGTATTGCTCACGGTTTGTCGAACTTCGTGCTCGACTTGCCGGTCACGCCTTTATTTACACCGATGGCTCCAAAACTGACGATGGTTTCGGCTGTGCCTTTGTCGTCGGGGCCGCCACCTTTAAATACCGGCTCCTCGACCAATGTTCCAGCTTTACGGCCGAGCTTTTTGCTCTCCATCAGGCCGTTCAGTATGCCCGCCGCCACCGCCATTCATCATATGTACTCTGCTCTGACTCACTCAGTGCTCTTCAGAGCCTTGGAGCTCCCTATCCGGTCCATCCCTTGATTCAACGGATACAGCAGTCCCTCCATTCTTTCGCTGATAATGGTGGTTCTGTCAGCTTTCTGTGGGTTCCCGGACATGTAGGAGTGCCTGGGAATGAGGCTGCGGATGCTGCAGCCAAGGCTGCAGTCCTCCTGCCTCGGCCAGCCTCCCATTGTGTCCCGTCATCTGACGTTCGTGGGGATGTATGTAAGAGGCTTGTGTCGTTGTGGTGGGATGCTTGGTCATCCCTCCAAGGAAACGAGCTCCGGGCAGTAAAACCGCTCCCAACTGCTTGGACAACATCCTCCCGACCATCTCGGCGCGAGGAGGTCCTTCTGACCAGGTTGCGGATTGGGCATTGCCGGTTTAGCCACCGCTACCTGCTCTCCGGTGACCCAGCCCCGCAGTGCCCTTGTGGTCAGGCATTAACAGTGCGCCATATTTTATTGTCGTGTCCCCGTTTTAGTCAATTTCGTGTTGTCCTGTCCATGCCATCTACTTTACCGGATGTTTTAGCTGATGACGCTCGAGCAGCTGCTCGTATTCTGCGTTTTATAACTTTAACTGGCTTGTCCAAAGACATTTAATCTTTTTACTTATTTTATCTGCATCTTTGTCAGGTCCTTCTGGTGTCCCCTCCATCCCCTTGAGTTTTACCAGATTCCATGTGCTCTAACAACAGTGACTGGGCGCTAATGACCTCAGCAGTTGAGCGCCCTTAAACCCAACCAAAAAAAAAAAAAAAATCTCCGTTCGTCTGTTTGCTGGTGGATGGAATGGACTAGTCCGTAGTTTCTTTACCTTCTGTAACTTACACAGTTTCTTCATCAGATCAGACGTGAAACTAGTACCTTGATTCGAGATTAAGGATTGAGGTATCCCATACCTGAGTAACCAATTATTAACTAAAGTTTGTGCCACCATACTTACTTTCTGATCTGGTAATGCGACCATGACTAAATACCTAGAAAAGTGGCCAATCACTGTTAACACATACTAATTCCCTGCTGCACTCCTATTAAATGGGCCTAATACATCAATTCCGATTTGTTGGAAAGGTCTGTCTGCCTCTGGCAATCTTTCAAGCTGAATCTTTTGATGGCTCAAGTCCGCACGCTGTGCGCATGGCACACAATTCCTGACATACTCGTCCACATCTTGACGTTGTGTCCTCCACCAAAACTTCTCTGCTATCTGCCTATCCGTAGCTCTTCTCCCACCATGTCGTGAAAGAAAATGGTCATGCGCCTGTTGCAAAACTTCAGATCTTAACGCTGCTGGTATGACGACGCGCGGGCCACATTTTGTCGACCTGCAAAGTATCCCGTCCTTTACTAGGAACTGCGGTTGCTTTTGAACAATTGGCAATTGCTATCCACGGCTTGTGTCCTTTTCCACTCATCTTCAGTCACCTCTGTTACTTGTAATACTGCCACTTTCCTGCTCAATGCGTCACCATTGGCATGTTTCACACCCGGATTGTGTATCACCTCATAATCGAACTCACTGAGTTTCAGCGCCCATCTCACTAGCCTACTCGCTGGGTCTTTCAGACCTAATAACCATTTCAGAGCTGAATGATCTGTCACAACCTTAAACCTTCTACCATACAGATAACATCGAAAGTATGAAATCCCACATATTACCGCTAACAATTCCATCTCCGTCGTGGAGTAATTTTCTTCCGCCTTGTTAAGTTGTCGAGACGCGAATGCCACCAGATGTTCTTTGCCATCAATTTCTTGCCCAAGTACAACCCCAAGAGCGTGATTAGATGCATCACATTGTAGTATAAACTCCTTATAAAAGTCTGGAAACTTGAAAACTGGATCTGATGTCAGTATCCATTTCAACTCTTAAAATGCTTTCTCGCACTCTGACGTCCACTGGAAGGTAACACCTTTTCTTAGCAACTTAATAAGTGGCCTCGCTATATCTGCAAACCCCTGTACGAATTTTTGATAATAGCTCGCAACACCAACACACGATTGCAGTTGTTTAACCGTTTTCGGAACCAGAAAATCTCGTACTGTGGAGGTGAGACAAGGATCTGTCCGTACCCCGTCCTGACTGATAACATGCCCGAGATAATTTACTTGTGCCAAAATGGCATTTGTCCAAACTTAATGTTAGCCGTGCTGCCTCTAATCTTTTAAACACCTCCTCTAACTGTTCCACATGCTGCTCTGTATCTCTTGAAAAAACTATAATGTCATCCAGATACACCATGCATTTTTTCGGTTTCAACCCGCGAAGGATTCCATGCAACAACCTCTGAAATGTTGCTGGAGAATTTTTTAGTCCAAACGGCATTTTTTTATACTCGAAGTGACCACAATGCTGTTTTTGGCCTGTCCTCCGGACATACTTCAATCTGGTGATAACCACTTCGCAAATCCATAGTGAAGCAAAATTTACACTGCTCTAGGTTGTCTAACGTTTCTGTGATATTCGGAATTGGATATATGTCCGCCACTGTCCGTTCATTCAAATGTCTGTAATCGCTACAAAAGCGAAATTTTTTCGACCCGTCCAGTGTCTTCTTCGGAACTAGGACCACGCTACTAGACCAAGGACTATTACTGTGCTGGATTATCCCATCTTCCAGTTGTTGCTCTATTAATTGCGCTACTGCTGGTTGTAATTGTTTCGGTAGTCTGTATGGCTTACGATACACCGGAGCGTGATTCCCTGTCGGAATAGGATGCTGTGTTATCGGTGTAGCAGGTAACACACCCTGTGCTTCAAACAATGCTTTATGCTTTAGTAATAATGCTTCCATACCCAAACAATCATTTCCTCTCAAATGATTTACCTTGTCATGAAGTGCAGATGTGCTGATGGTTTGCTTTACATCATAGTCTAGCCTCGAACTATCGATGTCCTCTTCATCCATAACTCTACTGTGGCTATTACTAATCCCTTCGGCAGATCGACATCATCCTGCCGAAGTTATCTAAACTCACCGGAACCATAAACTGCCCGTTTATGTCAGTTACCCGTGATACACTCCTACAAATAAAGCAATGCTTTTCACCCAAAACCTCATTACTCAGTAGTAGCTCTACCAAGAATAACCCCTACTGTGGCACATCGACATCCACCGGTACCCAGATCAACTTCCCTGTACCTGTTCGTACTTTGTCACACGAAATCACCTTTAATGCACTTGTACGCAGTATAGTTGGTATCACCTCAGCTATCGGTGCACCTTGCGATTCTGAAACATTTGCAACGGCTGTACCCATTGAGAACAAGTTCCCATCGAGTTCCAGCGTATGTTGCGAAAGATCAGTTTTGGCGTGATGCTTAATCAGAAAGTCCAACCCAAGTATCGCTGAAAATCCCTGTTCCACAGTTGCCAACACCTCCATTTGCTCCTGGAACCACACGTTCCCTATCTTAAACTTGAGCTGTGCTGTCCCTAGTGCATCTAATTTTCTATCACCTACCGCACGCAGTCTGTATCTCGTAGCTTCCAATCCTTTCTTGCCCACGAGGTCCACACTGACAACTGATACAAGCGCTCCAGTATCCACTAAAACTCTTCACCACTTATCTTTTATCCAAACCATCAAACTACAATCCGCCACTTCGTGCACTCTCTGAGTACCTCTTTTTACTGGGAATGCCTCCCGATGGCAGGAACACTCCCTTTTTCGTTTAACAGTTTTTTACCTGCTGTATCATTAACCCATCTTTTGGCTTTACACTGCCGTGCCTTATGCCGTATTTTCTGGCAATTGAAACACTGTGGTTCCCGACATTGTCCCTTAAAATGACCTTGTTTCCCACAACGGTAACACTCTTTGGAAGACGAAAAATTTTCTTATCATTGCGGCTTCTAGTAGCGCTATGCACTTCCTGCAAATGTGTAGCTACGCGCAATGCTGCTGCTAAGTCACTTGGATTTTCCATCCGTATCCGGCGTGAAAAATCCTGCGAGACCCCTCACAAAAATGCGTCTAAAGCTCTATTCTCTGCTTCTTTCAATAGAACTTCATTTGCACTCACACCTTGTGTTAACTCATATGTGTGCTCATTCGTTCTCCTAATTCTGTCTGAAAATTCTTCAACCGTTTCACCGGTTTTTTGCATCACCCTCCCCATTTTTTCTCAAAAAAAATCTGGCACTGTTTTGTTTCCTAAACCTTTGCAATAATCCCTCAGCCAACTCTGTGAATGTAGTAGCATCCTCTAACCCTTCGTGGTATGCCACATACGTCTTTGCGTCACCTACTAACCATAACCTCGCCTTTTGCAAACACATTTCATCCGACCAGCCACACAGTCTAGCCATACTACGTACGTCACCAATGAAAACATTCACATCCTCTGATGTTTTACCCGAGAAGGAAGGTATCAAATTAGCCTCTGAACAATCTGCCACACCGGCAAAGACAGTACCCTTGCATTCCACACTATTGCTTCCCGAGCCTGATTGAGTATTTTGCAACAAGTGTTGCTCCATCCTCTGCATGTGCTGCTTTTGCAACTTATTTTCTTCAATCAGTTTCTTAACTTGCTCTGTCAATGCGACTACGGCGTCACTTGTCCCGGTTGCACGTGTCTCTGGCATTTTCCGTGTGGTGTACCTCACCTCACAAAAATAAAGTTGTATTACCCAGAAGCACGTTAATTCCTAGCACGTCTAATGGCAAGCCATCTAGACTTACCACATTGCCCCGTTACATGACCATAGAAGCCACACACATCACAAGTGCTTGGTACAAATTTATCGCAAGGAGTGACATGACCTGTTAATCCACACACCACAAATTTAGATGGTACTAAGTTAACGTGACTATCATTCCCACAAAACAGCGATAAGTCTATAGGGCTGCTTGGCCTTTCAAATGACACTCTCACAGCCCTTAACGTTACCCTCGACATGTCTAGCTACACAGAAAACATAGAGAGAAGGCAGTTGCTGGACTCACCCTATTCGGTGTTTCTCGGTTGCTCCGCATGGTGCTAGTCAAAGTTGTGGCGTGGGTGCGCCTGACACCACTTCTTACGGCTTCTGCACCACTTGTTAGCATCAGACACAGTGGCTGCACCAAAGACTGAGACGGCGTGGAGTTTTACAATTATTTATTGGACTTTCTTTACAATTTCTCCCTGGTCGTCGCTGCCCGGCCCTGCAGATCCCTCTGCCTGGCTGCTGCTGTGTAGATTCTCCGACAATGCACAAAACACGCGCCGCTGATCGCACTTGGGAGCCTCAGGCCACCAGTGCTCCGCTGAAGCCAGGATGCCCTGTGGTTGAGATGAACTCGGCGCCCCAGTACGGGCATGCCCTTGGATCCGCGTCGCCGTGAGGTCAGCTGCCGATGCCTGCTGCACCAGCGGCTGGGAAGCCGTCAGTCGCGATTCCCGCGAGGTCCCATCATGGACGGACCACGTGCCGTGGGGCCGTGTTGCCGTGAAGTCCAGGCGTCAGTCCCCGTCGGCGCCTGTGACAAAGACCGTGCTGCGGCCGGTCCTGCTGGAAGTTCTCGCTGTAGTTAGTCAGCCATGGTGCCGACCGAACTCGGGCCGACCTCCAGAGCTGACGTTGACATCTGGTGGTGAACGGATGACTCCTGCGAGCTGGAACAGACTTCCGGAATCGTCACCTACGAAGATTGAACATTCGGACATGGACCACGTCCGTCCTCAGATCCAAACTGCTTCCTAATGGCTTCTGTCTGTTGGTGCCTGCGCTCCACTATTTATATCCGCAGGAGGACTTTTTTACCCTCGGTGGTAGCTTTTTGTTATTACTCCCGCAGTATATTGCAGCGTAACGTAGCGTGCTGGCCTCACTTCCCCTTACGCAGCACTCTCCAGGCTTCGCTCGGCACTTGGTCTGTGTGCGTCCTTGCGTCAATCTGTTGGTAGACTGCTGCTGTCAGCAAGGCTATCTGTGCCTGCCTACTTCGCAACGCCTCGGTCGCCGGCGTGCCTCTGTTTTGCCATTCTCCACTGTGTGAAGCAACGCTTACTTCATGTATGTCGAATGCTGTTTCCGAGTCAACAAATTTAGTTATCTCAAGTTAAAACAAATGCCCTGTATATTGTACATATCTCCTCACCACCCCCTTCCTCTCTGTCATGTCATCCTCCCATCACTATTTGCCCATCTTCCCTGACTCTCTCCCTGACCATATCTTCCTCCCACCTCCCTCTGTCTACATCCTCCTCCCCCAGTCTATGTCCATCTACTCCTCCACCTCTTCCTTTTCCACCTGGCCACTATTCCCCAACACCTTCTATCTGCCTCCTGCATTTCCCCCTCCTCCTATCTCTCTCTGCCGATCTCCTCTTCCCCTCTCTATCTGTCCATCTTCTCCTCCCCACTCTCTTTGTCCATCTCTTCATCCCCTCTGTCTCTGTCCATCACCTCCCCCCCCTCTTTCTTCCTGTCTTTCTCCTCCTGCCCCATTTCTCTGTCTACCTCATTATCCCCCGATCTCTCATTATTCATCTTCCTCACCGCCCTCTGCTTAGCTGTGCCCATCCGCACCTGTGAATCCTGCAAGGCATCCTGATATACCCGCACAGTACCCTCCTTCCCATTCTCTCTGTCCATCCCCCCTCTGTCTGTACATCTCTCCTACCCCATTTCTCTCTCCACCACATTCTTCACCCTCTCTGTTCACCTCATCCTGCACACTTTCTGACTCTCCATCTCCTCTTGCTCTCTCTCTGTTCAGCCGAACCCATCCATATATGTAGGCCCTGCAAGGCATGCTGATACTACCCACACAACATGTGTGCTGTGCAGGGCTGCTTACATGCCGGAGTAGAAAACCCTCTTTTGTCTGTACCTGAGTGAGTTTGAAAGGAGGCATTGTGGCTCTTGGAGTGGCGGGACGATCCTTTCAGAGAATTGCCACATAAGTTGGACATGCTGCGTCAGTTGTGCAGCGATGCTGGTATCAGTGGTCATGTGAACATTCTCACACCCATGGGTGAGGTTGTGGACATCTATGCAGCACAGACACCCATCAGGATTGTCGTATTGTAAGGGCAGCAGTGGCAGATTGTACAGCTACCACAGATAAGAGGACTTGTGAGTCCAGACATTCAGCATGAATTGTCGTGAACCAGTCATAAGCAATGGGACTGTGGGTACTCACACCTGTAGCCCATCTTCCACTCACACACAGGATCAAAATGCACAGCTCAACTGGTGCGGTCAGAGGATCACTTGGAAGATGGAATGACACGCCATGGGCTTCAGCAGTGAAAGCAGATTCTGCCTGCACACAAGTGATGGTTGTTTGCTCATACACCATCGACCTGGTGAGTGCTGTCTCATAGAGGGCATTCATCCAAAATACAATGGCCTAACCCCAGGCCGTATGATCTGCGATGCAATAAACTAAAACTCTCATCCACCTTTGGTATTTCTGGAGGGGACACTAACCAATGCTCAAAATGTGCAGAATGTTGTGATACCCGTTCTTTTGCTATTTTTGCAACAGGAAGGTGATGTGTTGTTCCAACAGGATAATGCTTACAGAGACACACACACACACACACACACACACACACACACACACACACTGCCCGTGAAACTCATTGTGCTCTGCAAGTCGATTGTGTGGACTTTTCTCAAAACAAGCATGAGTGGGATATGATGCAATGATAAGTGACTCATCGACCAACAACTCTTTACAGAACTACATCAAGTAGAGCAGGTGTGGCACAATGTATCCCAGGACAGTATTTGCTATCTGTGTGATGGACTGGCCAGAGTCAGTGCCAGCATTGATACCCATGAAGGCTGCACCATGTAATAATATGGCTGTTTCAGCATGGGTCAATGCCCAGTACCTCAGAAGTGCTTGTGCTATTGATCTGTAAATGTAGTCATTTCATGTAATCCATATGCACTGTTGCAGCAATAAATCTTGAGTGAATTGGAAACCTCTGAAAGGGCGCACAATTTTTTTTTCCTGCAGCGTACATCCTATTTTGTGTAGGTCGACAAAGCACGATTTTTAAACTACGGAAACTTGGTGCCACCCCAATTGGCCGTGGGATTCCCCTGTTGCCGTTCGTCAGTTGACGGGCAGCGCTATGGTTGTCGGTACACACATACAAACGTCCCACGTTCCTTGACTGCCCCAACGTGATACGCAGATGTGTCTAATAGATCTTGCTGTTTGGCTCTACCTCACATCAGTGACGGTCACACATAAGCTTCGCTTTGGAGCACACACACGTCACCTGCAATTTAGTCTTACAGTAAGCATGGCAGCACAGTATTCGTTTGAAGAACGAGATATGGTTTTCGCTTATGGACTAGCTGACGGTAATGCACATGAAGCTCGACAGTTGTATAAGGAACAGTACCCAGCAAGACGCTACCCACACCCACAGACATTTACAGCAATTCACCGGCGACTTGGCGAAACAGGCACGTTAGCAGGATATCAGGGTGATGCTGGAAGACCTCGAATTCGGCGGGATGCTGCGTTTGAAGAGACTGTTCTCGAGCACTTGGAGGAAGCACCTACGACAAGTACTCGAGTGGTTGGACGTGACATGGGAGTCACACATCGGTTAGTCCGGGACGTTTTGAGGGATGATGCCTGGCATCCATTTAGTTTCCACCCTGTCCAAGACCTAAATCCTGTGGCAGACTATGAACACAGCCTAGGGTTTTGCTGGTGGTTTCTGCGACATGTTGCACGAGAGCCCGACTCCCCTGCCATTGTGTTGCTTATCGATGAGTGCAACTTCCATTGGGATGGCCTTTACAGCACTTGAAATGTTCATTACTGGGCAAGGGGAAATCCTCACGTCATGTACGTCCACAGACACCAGGAACGATTTTCGCTCATCGTTTGGGCAGGAATTTTGGGTGACCATCTGACTGGGCCTGTCTGTCTACCTCCTCAACTTACTGGGGCAAATTACCTTCACTTTGTGCGAGAAACTCCACCCGGCCTGCTGGAAGATGTTCCCTTGGACATACCGCTAACCGAGCGAGGTGGCGTAGTGGTTAGACACTGGACTCGCATTCGGGAGGACGACGGTTCAATCCCGCGTCCGGCCATCCTGATTTAGGTTTTCCGTGATTTCCCTAAATCGCTCCAGGCAAATGCCGGGATGGTTCCTTTGAAAGGGCACGGCCGACTTCCTTCCCCATCCTTTCCTAATCCAATGAAACCGATGACCTCGCTGTCTGGTCTCCTTCCCCAAAACAACCAACCAACCAACATACCGCTACGTGTGTGGTTGTAGCATGATAGGGTGGCCACGCTTAACAGTCGTGCTGTGCGTGGATACTTAAATGAACTCTTCGATAGCTGGGTAATTGGCAGAGGTGCTTGTAATACATGGCCCCCACAATCCCCAGATCTCACGCCACCGGACTTTTTCCTGTGGGGATTCTTCAAGGTTCTAGTTCACCCACCCAGATGCGAACCACCTAGTAACGAAAGGGAGTCAATTCATCGCATTCAACATACCACCAATCACATTAGGGCAATGCCAGGAATCTTTTAAAAGAGTTCGGCAAAACACCATTCGGCGTTACCAAGCTTGTGTCACGTCAGGGGGTCGCCAGTTCGAGCACCTGCTTTAAGTAAACAATGTCCTAGCTACAAAATGGCCCTTTCCAGGACCAACACAATTTGCAAAAGACTTTACGTATGCGAACTAACAGCTGTTGGCGGGTTTTTTCCTGGTACGTCTTATCGTGAAACTACAATGGATGTGTCGGAACCTTTGCAGATTCACCCCCAGAGTGGAATGCTGGCACGCTACCACCGAGCATGCGGGCCACCTTGGATACATAGCGATCTCTGGCAGGCAAAGCATTCGCGGTCATGTGTTGTCCAAAGCATCCAGCAATAGGGCAATCCCGAGGCCAATCAGAGCGCGTGGTGCCAAGCTTCCGTAGTTTAGAAATTTTGTGCTGTGGACCTACACAACATTAGTAATTTTTGTTCCTACTGGCATCGGCTGTCCAGGGTTAAAATTTCGTGACACAGTTTTTCTCCACCCTGTATACCTAGATTATTAGCAGAGCAACTCGTGTTGAAGCACGCTTACACTAACCCCTGATTAGGTCAAAGACAAGGTGCACACTAATAATACTCCCCAGGTAGTCTGTCTTGGTGCCATCATTAAATTCTTGCAAAGGACTTGCTGGTTCCACTGTGTGGAAGTAGTGGGCCCTGAAACCTGCATATCTGTCCTCCAGGGAGAAACAATGTTAATTGTCAGTTTATGAAATCATCTGGATCCAAGCGAAACCACACTCACCATTTTTACTACCTTATCACAGTTGGATGACCTTCTCTTGGCAACTGGCGTGGTGCAATGCCTGTATCATATGTTGAAACTACCGCTGCCTGGTTTGCTTAGGATGGGAGGTCCACTCGGGCCATCTGGTATTGGCATTCAGATATGCTGGTTTTTACCAATCAAGGCACACAACTTATTTTTACCTTGAGGGTCAGCCTCTTGCCATCTCATGCTATGAAGTGCGCAAGATGGTGGAGTGGTAAACCTATACACTTTTATTAGGGATTATGGTAGCTCAAATCCTCATTCAGCCATCTAGATTTGGGTTTTCTGTGGGTTTCATAAATCACTTAATGTAAATGAATACCAGGATATTTTCTTTAAAATGGGCAGGGCTGATTTCTTTCTTCATCCTTCACTAATCAGAGCTTGAGCTTCATCTCAATGTGCTAGTAGGTGTTGGAATATTATACCCTAATCATCCTCCTCCTTTTCCGTTCTGCAGTCAGGTAGATGCCTTGATATGTCGACTCCAAATCTTGACGTAACTGACCTTGCTACAGAATTAATGCGCTCTTTTGTGGCCAAGTCTGTGGAAACAGGCGTGACTGATTTCTTATGGCTTGAGGCCTGGGCTGATAACATTTCTTCCATTTTCTATAGGAATTTTGTTATAAATATCAGATGGAAGGAAGAAGTTACCCTGCATCCATAGAGACCCTCCGTAGGGGTGCTCTGCTGCAGGTGCTTTTACAGTTTTTCCAGCATGTTGCACAGCCCAAGCAGCACCAATGAGCGTGTTTCCATCCAAGATTCTGTCGCGTTACGTAATAGAAAACTAAGTGGCTAGTGAAGGCACTCTACCATGCCATTAGAAGTTCCATGATATGGTGATGCTCTTCTGCGATGAATCTGTACTGTTACACGATGGTAATGAATACCTCTCCCTGCTGTGTCACTATAATAGAGTTGTGGAAGTTACTTGTGAGAGACGGGTAGCATGCTGACAAGATGCACTTGCTGATAAGCGAAATGAGCATCAAGAATGCCGACGTTTTCGAGTGGTACTTGTACGAGGAATGTCACTCTGCACTTCTGGAGGTAGACACATTGAAGGGGCAACATGCAGAAGTCTTCTACATCTACATCACACTCCAGAAGCCACGTAACGGTTGTTGCAGAGGGCACTTCTGGTACCACCAACGGATTCCTCCCTTCCGTGTCCCACTCGCGAATGGTGTGTGGGAAAAATGATTGTCGGTAAGCCATCTGTATTAGCTCTAATTTCTCGAAGTTTCTCGTCACATGATTTCGTGAGATTTATATGGGTGGAAGTAATATGTTGTCCGACTCTTCCCGTAAAGTATCTCGCGAAATTCCACTAATAAACCTCTCTTTTAGCGTCTGCCATTGGAGTTCGTTAAGCATATCTGTAACTCTAGCGCCGACTAGATGATCCTGTGACGAAACGCTCTGCTCTTCGTTGGATCTTCTCTCTCTCTTCTATCAGTCCTACCTTTTAGGGCTCACAGACTGATGAACAGTCCTCAAGAATCGGTCGAAGAAGCGCCTTGTAAGCCACTTCCTTCATGGATGAGTTACATATCCTTAAGATTCTTCCTATGAATCTCAGTCTGGCATCTGCTGCTTTTCGTATTAATTGTTTTATGTGGTCATCGGACTTAAAGTTGCTTTGGGTAGTTACTTCTAGATATTTTGTGGTACATGCTGTTTCCTGAAACTTGTCATCAATAGTATAGTTGTACAGCAGTGGATTTCTTTTCCTGTGTATGTACAATATGTTACATTTATTTAAATTCAGTGTCAACTGCCAGATCTTGCGCCATTCATCCATCCTCTGCAGGTCATTCTCCAATTCTTCTAGCAATGCTACTTTCTGCGAACAGCCTTAAAGAGCTTCTGACGTTTTCTGCTAGATGATTTATATACATTGTAAACATTAACGATCCTGTCAACTTTGTTGGGGTACTCCTGAAAGTACCTTTACATCTGTCGAGTTTGTTCCGTTAAGAGCAACCTGTTCGCGTTCTGCCTGCAATGAAGTCTTGAATCCAGTCTCAAATTTGGTCCGATGCTCGGTAAACTGGTATATTTTTCACTAAATGACAGTGCGGGATGGTGTCAGATGCCATCCTGAAGTCGAGGAATACTGCATCAACTTGAACGCCATTCTCTACAGCGCTCTGGATCTCATGGGGGAACAGTGCGAGCTAAGTTTTTTAAGATATCTGTTTGTGGAATCCATGTTGATTTTTATATAGGTGATTTTCGTTGTCCAAAACCTTCACAATTATTGAGAATAAAACATGTTCCATAATTTTACAACGGATTGTTAGGCCTTTAGATATGTGCATCAGTCCTATGACCCTTCTTGAAAACGGGAATAACTCGAGCTTTTTCCCAGTCGCTAGGTACCCCCCTTTACTCCAGCAATCTACGATAAACTTCTGCTAGAAGGGGAGCAAATTCTTTCGCATATCTTTGTAGAATCTTATAGGTATCTCATCTGGTTATTATGCCTTTCTGCTACTAAGTGATTGTAGTTGCTTTTCTATTCTGCGATCGGTCATTTCGGCACATGATTGAAAGGAGGGACTGTGATATGATCTTCCACGGTGAAACAATTCCAGAAGACCAAGGCCACCTGCGGGTCCGGGGTTTAGAATAGGCCCGAGGTATTCCTGCCCGTCGTAAGAGGCGACTAAAAGGAGTCTCACACCTTTCGGCCTTTACGTGATGGTACCCTGTAGGGCTTGACCTCCATTTTTCAAAATTTTCCCAAAGAACGAGCCAATTGGGGAAGGGCGCCATACATGGTGCATCAAGTCCATAATGCGCTCAGACCTATCGCTACCTTCGTCGACATGGATCTGCACATTTGCTCATTCTCCAACTGTTGGGCGAGATCACCCTCCTGGGTGCGTATTTTTCCATCAACTGTGCAGTATCGTTTTCTACGCTGATGATGATAATGGACTTGTTTGCTTGTTTGCACCTGATACCCAGCACGGTAGTCAGTCCGTTGTGGTGGGGCCACCATGTACCCTGTTTGTTGTAGCCCCTGACCACACAAAGATTGCTCTGCTGATGCCTGCCCCATTAACTCCCCATGTACGCCGAGGAGTAGATGCCCGTCACCGTGGGGCATCGGGACTCCCGGCAATGGCCATCCTGCCAGTTGGCCTTTGCTGTGGCTGGGTGGTGCCCGTGGGGATGGCCCTGGTCAGAGTGGGTGGCATCAGGGCAGATGACACGCGATGAAGTGTAGTACATCATCTCTTGCTGGTGGTCAAACACCAGCAGTCTCAAAGCGTTCACGGGCTAAATTCAACGCACAGAAGTGTGACCCCAATTCGTTCCCATCCCTGGCCACACCATGGGAGGAATGTCAGGCTAAGGATGGCAGTGGCTCTTATTCGCCCTGGTACTATGTATCTTCGAGAGCTGATGGGGAATCTTTCATGATGATGAAGCCTCAGTTTTTTGTTGAGCATTTAGAGGACAATTTTGGGGAGGTGGAGGGCTTGTCCAAAGTGATATCTGGGTCTGACTTGATCAAAACAGCATCCTCTGCCCAGTCAAAGGTTTTACTCGCTTCTGGCAAGCTGGGACTGTTTCTGTAACCATCACACCCCATAAGAGCTTAAATATGGTCCAGCATATCATATTTCACAGGGACCTTCTTTAGCAGTCTGACGATGAGCTGCGCGCCAATTTAGAGTGGCGAGGTGTACATTTCGTTTGGCTTGTCCACCGGGATCTGAGGGATAATCAGGTTGCCACCAGTGCCTTCGTCTTGGCCTTCGAGGGTGATACATTACCTGAGAAGGTCAAGGTGATGGTCTGCCGGTGTGATGTAAAGCCCTATATCCCTCCCCCAATACGGTGCTTTAAATGCTGGAAGTTCGGCCATATATATTCCCACTGTACTTCCAGCATCACATGTCGAGATTGCAGACGCCCATCACATCCTAATACTCCATGTTCCCCGCCTCCCATCTGTGTTAACTGCGGAGAGTACCATTCACCTTGCTTGCCTGACTGCGAGATTCTCCAGAAGGAAAGGAAAATCGTACAGTAAAGGACCCTGGACCGACCGACCTTCACTAAGGCTAAGTGGAAATTTGAACGCCTACCTCCAGTACATACGACATCATCTTATGCCGCCACTACAACAGTTCTAGCCTCATCAGCTCTGCCAACCTCAGTCACCGCTCAGAGCCAGAAGACTCCTGCCCCCTTGTTGGTAGGGGGCACTTCCCTCCCTGTTGCTCCTGCACCACCTACTTCGGGAGCAACACCCCTCCAACCATCGAAGACATCAGTCCCCACTTTTGAGCTGGAGAAGGGTAAGTCTTCTTCGGCTCCTCTTTCTAGGAAGGGGTCCCTTGGGTCACTCCCTTCCCAGGTTTCTGCTAGTGGGAAAGATGACACCCGCCAGTGACTGAAGAGCGCAAAAATAGCTGGTTGTAGGGCTATACTCTCATCCTCAGTCCCGGAGACTGAATCAGTGAAGTCCTCCCAGCCAGGGAAACCCAAGGAGCAGCGAGAGAAATCCGAAAAAAAAATACCCAAGACCAAGGGAATTGCAGTGGCACCCACACCACCGCTACCTACAAGCTCTGCTTCTGCGTATGAGGTGGAGATTCTGGCGTCTGCTGAGGACCTAGATCTCGCCAGACCCTCAGACACAATGGACATAGACTGCTCAGGCAAAAAGTCGGTGTCAGCAAGTGACCCTGGGGCGTAAACTGCATCATTGAATATTCCATGCCTTCCCAGTCTCACGATGACGTCAACCTCCAGTGGAATTGCGGCGGTTTTTTCCAATGCCTGGCTGAACTACGGCAACTGTTTAGCTTTACACCTGCTTTCTGCGTTGCCCTCCAGGAAGCCTGGTTCCCGGCATTGCAGGCCCCTGCCCTTCACAGCTATAAGGGATACTACAGGAACCGTTGCGACTATAATCGAGTGTCAGGTAGAGTTTGCGTTTATGTCTTGAACTCAGTCTGTAGTGAACCTGTGCCCCTTCAAGTCCCTCTTGAAGCTGTGGCAGTCAGAATAAGGATGGCATAGGAAATAACTGTCTGCAATGTATATCTTGCTCCAGATGGTCCAGTATCCCTGAATGTATTAACTGCACTGATTGATCAGCTGCCTAAACCATTCCTACTTTTGGGAGATTTTAAAGCCCATAACACCTTGTGGGGTGGCACCGTATTTACTGGGCGAGGCAGAGATGTTGAATCTGTACTGTGTGAGTTCGAACTATGCCTCCTAAATACTGGGGCCGCCACACATTTCAGTGTGGCACAAGGTAGTTACTCGGCCATTGATTTATCAATCTGCAGCCCAGGACTTCTCCTATCTTTCCACTGTAGAGCACATGACGACCTGTGTGGTAGTGACCACTTCCCCGTCTTCCTGTTGCTGCCCCGGCGTCAGGCCCATGGATACCTGCCTAGATGAGCCTTAAACAAGACGGACTGGGAAACTTTCACCTCTGCTGTCACCATTGAGTCTCCCCACACGGGGACATCGATGAGATGGTTGAGCAGGTGTCTACAAGAATAGTTTCTGTGGCAGAAAACGTGTCCGTCACTCTTTTGGGTGACCCCGGCGAAAGGCAGTCCCTTGGTGGTCGCTGGAAGTCGCTGAAGCAATTAAGTAAGAAGCGTCGGCGAGCTCTACAGCAGCATAAGCGACATCCTTCCATGGAGCATCTCATAGCATTTAAACGGCTCCATGCTCCTGTTCGCCAACTTATCAAACTATCAAAAGACGGAAGTAGGAGTGTTGGGAGAGATATGTCTCGACCTTTCGGTGCCATACGCCATCTTCCCAAGTCTATGCAAAAATTAAACGTGTTTTCGGGTACCAGACCACAACAGGTGTTCCTGGTGTTAAAATAAATTGTGTGTTATCTACCGACGCTAACGTGATTGCTGAGCAGTATGCTCGAGCCTCTGCGTCGGAGAATTACTCCCCAGCCTTTCGCACTCTCAAACGGCGGCTGGAAGGGAAAGTCCTCTCGTTCACTACAAGCCACAGTGAATCCTATAACGCCCCATTTACAGAGTGGGAGCTCCTCAATGCCCTTGCACATTGCCCCGACACAGCTCCTGGGCCAGACCGGATCCACAGTCAGATGATTAAACATCTCTCATTTGACTAGAAGCGAATCTTCTCGTCATCTTCAACTGGATCTGTTGCGATGGCGTCTTTCCATCGCAATGACTGGACAGCACCATCCTTCCGGTGCTCAAACTCGGTGAAAACTCGCTTGATGTGGATAGTTATCGGCCCATCAGCCTCACCAACGTTCTTTGTAAGCTGCTGGAACGTATGGTGTGTCGGCGGTTGTGTTGGGTCGGGTCCTGGAGTCACGTGGCCTACTGCCTCAATGTCAGGGCAGCTTCCACCAGGGGCGCTCTACCACTGATGATTTTGTGTCCCAAGAGTCTGCCATCTGAACAGCATTTTCCAGACGCCAAACCATGTTGCCATCTTTTTTGAGTTACGAAAAGCGTATGACACCACCTGGCGACATCATATCCTTGCCACATTATACGAGTTGGGTCTCCGAGGCCCGCTCCCGATTTTTATCCAAAATTTCCTGTCGCTTCATAGTTTCCGTGTCCAAGGTGGTGCCTTCCATAGTTCCCCCCATTCCCAGGAGAATGGGGTCCCGCAGGACTCTGTATTGACTGTCTCTCTATTTTTAGTGGCCATTAATGGTCTAGCAGCAGCTGTAGGGCCGGCCGTCTCACCTTCTCTGTATGCAGACGACTTCTGCATTTCGTACTGCTCCACCAGTACTGATGTTGCTTAGTGGCGCCTACAGGGAGCCATCCACAAGGCGCAGTCATGGGCTCTAGCCCACGGTTTCCAGTTTTTGTGTTATGCACTTCTGTCGGTGTCGTACTGTTCATCCAGAACCAGAACTTTACCCACTCACTGTAGTGGAGACATATCGATTCTTAGGACTGGTTTTCGACGCCCGATTGAGTTTGCTTCCTCACCATCGTCAGCTTAAGCGGAAGTGCTTGCAGCATCTCAATGCCCTCCACTGCCTGAGCAACACCAACTGGGACGCTGCTGCAGCTCTACAGACCCTTTGTTCAATCCTGCCTTGACTATGGGAGTCTGGTTTATGGTTTGGCGGCGCCCTCAGTGTTGCGTTTACTCGACCCAGTGCACCACTGTGACGTTCGCCTAGCGACAGTAGCTTTTAGGACGAGTCCAGTGACCAGCGTCCTTGTGGAGGCTGGAGTCCCTCCATTGCAGGTTAGGCATGCACAACTGCTGGCCAGTTACGTTGCACACATTCGTAGTTCCGCTGCGCATATGAATCACCGTCTCCTTTTCCCACCTACAGCGGTTCATCTGCTGCATTGGTGGTCCAGGTCAGGCCTTCCAAATGCAGTTTGGATCCGATCCCTTCTTTCCTAACTGGATTCCTTGCCTTTACCACCTATACTTGTGGTCCATTCACACACACCTCCATGGTGTGCACCTAGGCCGCAGCTTTGCCTGGACCCTTCACATGGCCCAGAGGACTCAGTTAACCCCATGGCCCTCTGCTGCCACTTCCTCTCGATTCTTGACATGTACCGAGGCCACAAAATGGTTTACACCAACGGCTCGATGGCTGATGGTCACGTCGGCTTTGTGTATGTACATGGAGGACATATTGAACAGAATTCCTTGCCTGATGGCTGCAGTGTTTTCACTGCCGAGCTGGTGGCTGTATCTCGTGCTCTTGAGAACGTCTGTTCATATCTTGGTGAGTCGTGTCTTCTGTGTATTGACTCCTTGAGCAGCCTTCAAGCTATCGACCAGTGATACGCTCGTCATCCTTTGGTAGCGCCCATCCAGGAGTCCATCTATGCCCTGGAACGGTCCAGTCGTTCAGTGGTGTTTGTCTGGCCCACAGATTACGTCAGAATCCCAGGCAACGAACTTGCCGACAGGCTGGCGAAACAGGCTACGAAGAAACCGCTTCTGGAGATGGGCTTCTCTGCAACTGACCTTTGTTCAGTACTACGCGTCAAGGTTTTTTGGCTTGCGGAGACGAAATGGCATAACCTCAGCACGCACTACAAACTGCTTGCCATTAAGGAGACTACGAATGTGTGGCAGTCCTCCATGTGGGCCTCTCGCAGGGACTCTGTGGTTCTCTGGCGGTTCTGCATTGGCCACAGTTGGGTGACACACGGTACCTCCTGCGCCGTGATGAGCCACCTCAGTGTCGGTGCGGCACCCGGCTGACAGTGGCCCATATCTTGGTGAGCTGTCCTTCGTTGGCTGCCATGCGACGGACTCTTCAGTTACGAGACTTGTTGCCATTAATTTTAGCTGACAACGCCTCACCAGCTAATTTAGTTTTACGTTTTATACGCGACGGTGGGTTTTATCATTCTATATAAGTCTTAGCACTTGTCCTTTGCCCCTTTGTGTTCTCCACTCTAATGCTTTCAGGGTGGGTGTCTTAATGTGTGCCGGCCGGGGTGGCCGAGCGGTTCTAGGTGCTACAGTCTGGAACCGCGCGACCGCTACGGTCGCTGGTTCGAATCCTGCCTCGGGCATGGATTTGTATCACGTCCTTAGGTTAGTTAGGTTTAAGTAGTTCTAAGTTCTAGGGGACTGATGACCTCAGCAGTTAAGTCCCATAGTGCTCAGAGCCATTTGAACAATTTTTTTCTTAATTGTGTCGCAAAGTGGCTTGCTTTTCCTTTTTATTCCCGTGGTCGGCCAGCTACGGTCATCTGCTCTCTTGTTTTTACCCCTTCTACCTGTTTCTTGGTTCTCTCTGTGATTTTCTTTTCCTCTTTTGTCCATAGTAGTGTTGTTTGTACTTCTGTCGTTCTTCTGGTTCTTCCTTTCTCATGTTATTGTGCTTTACGTCTCCTTTCTTTTCTTCTTCCCTTGTGTAATTATTTTACGGGAACAAGGGACCGATGACCTCGTAGTTTGGCCCCTCCCCCCCCCCCCCCCCCTCTTGTAGACCGACCATGAGAAGACCAGGATTCAGTATTTCGGCCTTCTCTCTTTTATTTTCCGCTTAGGTGCCAGTATGGTCACTAAGGAAAGGAATAGAGGATTTCGAACCGCTTACTGATTTTACATGACCAAAATCTCTTAGTGCTTTTACTCAGATCGATTGATAAAATTTTACTTTCGAAGGCATTGAACGCTTCTGTCATTGCTCTCCTTAACGCTCTCATTTTCGCTTCGTTCAGCCTTGTTTGTCAGCTAGGTTTTGACTTATGTTGAATCTGTGGTGCTGTCTTTGTCTATGTAGCAGTTTCCTAACGCGGCTGTTAAACCACGGTGGGTCTTTTTCAGCCAATAAGACCTTGGTTGGAACATACTTGTGCAAGTCATATTGAACGATGCTTTTGAATTTTTTTCCATTTATACTCCACATTGTCGTCCTCAGCACTGAATATTTAAGCTTACATCTCGGATACTCTACCATTTGAATCCTGTCAGTCTTGCTAAGCAAATGTATATAATTTTTTTAACATTTCTACTCTACAGTTTGTATCCTGGCAGTCACAGTTGCTATCACAGCCTTAAAGATTACTGGTACCTTCCTCTGCATTAACTAATTTGGGAAGTTTAAGTGTATTTGTTGGTAAGAGGTCTAAGACGTTACCTTCACGAATTGATGCTCTTAATTATCTGCTCGAAGTAATTTTAGGGAAAGACATTCAGAATAATGTCACACGAATCCCTGTCTCTGGCACGAATTCTGATAGCTGAAAATTTTAAATTTCAGTTGAGCTGCATGTTATGTCCTTAAACAATTTGCGGGAGTGGCCGGACAGATGCATGCTCGCAGAATCAGTATCGAAAACAATAAATTGACCAATCGGGAATTTAACATTGCGATTGGGCTTTTAAAGTAGGCCGGCCCGTGTGGCCGAGCGGTTCTAGGCGCTACATGCTGGAACCGCGCGACCGCTACGGTCGCAGGTTCGAGTCCTGCCTCGGGCATGGATGTGTGTGATGTCCTTAGGTTAGTTAGGTTTAAGTAGTTCTAAGTTCTAGGGGACTGATGCCTCAGCAGTTAAGTCCCATAATGCTCAGAGCCATTTGAACCATTTTAAAGCACCATAAAATTCCTAAATTGGTTCTCTCTGCTATATTCGGAAGGAGGAGAAAGGGCCTACTTAAACCATGATCCAATCTGTAGCAGTAGTTGTCATGGCTAGATGTCGGAAATTGCTGAAACACTCGCAGATGCCACGTGCTCACCTTACAGATGTCCACACTCACCTCGCAGATGTCCACACGTGACATGACTGTCCCATCATACATCTCCAGTGCCAAAGTTTAGAGACTGGAGAAAACTACTGCCATGTCACATCCGCAGTCTTGGATGTGCATCCCAGTGACTACGCCCGTTCTGCACCCGGATTTAGCCTGCCAGAGTGCACCATGCCGGCTATAGAGGGCATCTGGGGACGACTGGAGTGGTAGGAATCTGGATGTTATCAGTATGTCCACTGTCAAGACTCGTCAATGATCGATATTGAATTATTCCTCAATTTTGCATGGAGAATAGGTGCAACACATGTGATCACAGAGATGTCCCAATGCATACTGAGTATTGGTTCCCTGCGCAGTTATCCAGAGGACGCTGCTTCTGTGACTTCTCCCCATCGCTGTGGGCAAGAACCGACTAGCTGGGGAGCTGGAACTTTTCTTTTTACCTGCCGTTTGCGACACCCTTAAGCTGAAAATTTCAGTTGTTCCAGCCACCAGCTACCTCATCCATGTGCTCAGTACACCAAACAGTGTCGTCCTAAGAAACCACCACATATTTGTCACTGAATTATATTGTGGGGAAGGAGAGCCAAAGGTTGCGTTTCATTGGCAGGACACTTAGAAGATGCAACAAATCCACTAAAGAGACAGCTTACACTACACTCGTTCGTTCTCTGTGAGAATATTGCTGCGCGGTGTGGGATCCTTACCAGGTGGGATTGATGGAGGACATCGAAAGGGTGCAAAAAAGGGCAGCTCGTTTTGTATTAGTGGGAGAGAGTGTGGCAGATATGATACGCGAGTTGGGATGGAAGTCATTAAAGCAAAGACGTTTTTCGTCGCGGCGAGATCTATTTACGAAATTTCAGTCACCAACTTTCTCTTCCGAATGCGAAAATATTAAGTTGTGCCCAACCTACATAGGTAGGAATGATCATCAAAATAAAATAAGAGAAATCAGAGTTCAAACAGAAAGGTTTAGGTGTGCGTTTTTCCCGCGCGCTGTTCGGGAGTGAAATGGTAGAGAGATAGTATGATTGTGGTTCGATGAACCCTCTGCCAAGCACTTAAATGTGAATTGCAGAGTAATCATGTAGGTGTAGATGAAATTACAATTATGTATTACGATTGCAGTCCAAATTTGATGACTTTCAACAATGGGCGAAGTATCAGGAATACCTCCTCCTGATGGCTGTGGCTCTGGAAGTACCAATATTTATATCCTCCTCATGACCGGATATAATTTTCCACTTAAATTTTTCATTCTCCTTACAGCTATCGGTGCACTGGAATCGAAATTCTCACGTCAAATCCATAACTCCCATATAACAGGACATACTCATCTTCTTTGCACATGTTGAACCACTGACCACAGTAACATTACACCCCAATACATACTTTGTAAACCTGCCGATCACAGTGAATCTACCACACATCTCCTAATAAGTATAATACTTCGCCAATAACTGAATGCTGGTGCCACCAAACAATATGTAGCCAAAATCCATGACTGGTGGTCATGCCTCATTTGTTGTTCTTGTGAGTGTTACCAATCTGTCTTAGGAAAAGAGGCATAATTATTTTATAAGCGGCCAGCTATTAAAAACACGATCACAATGACCATGTTACTGTCAACCAGCATTGAAAGCGGTCTTGGTTCTATAGGCAGACACAAGAATCACTAACAACATCCATGTTAAAAACTATACACGCATTATGACTTGAGGCATGGTATTGCTTCCGAATGAAGTGGTCTTCCACACAAATACTGTGACACTGAATATAGACAGTGATCATGGGGGTGTGTATTAACAGACTAAAAGTGCAGGTGCACGTCGCCAGCAGTGTAAGCGCATAATAAAATCACCCTTCTCACCGAAATTACAAAGTGATTCGGCTAAGAAACGTTTTATTAAGCCGATATTTGCAACTCCCTCATGTTGCCGCTCGATATTTCTAACGCTAACAAACAGTATATGCAACGCATTCTGTCTCGATACCATGTAGAAAGTGTAACAGAGGTTCTGTGATATATCCACAGGGTTATAGACAATGGAGGATGATGATTGATTGAGAATGATAGATGGTGTGCAATGTGAGGAATCACTGAAATATAAGGGCGAGTGCTAGAACTTTGATTCTCCGACTTTATCCTATGATGCAACAATACATTATGACTCTGTCCACATAAGGGAAGATGGCAAATCACAATAAAATCTTATTGAATTTATAAAGTATGGCAGCTAAGGAATGTAGTTTTTGCACCTCCTCTTTGTTGACGGCTATTTCCTATACTAAAAAACAGTATTTGCGTCCTGTGATGTAGGATGTGTAACAGGGTTCATGATATGTTGATATGTATATCATCCTCACAAAGTAATGGAGGGGATGATTTAGCAGACGTTTAGTTGACATGACAACTCTTCGAGAGTGGTGGTTTGGACCTAGAGTAATTGAGTAAAATGTGTTGAAATTACGGAAAACCTGGTAAAATTACGAAAATTGATAGAAAATACGTAAAATTAATGAAAACATGACAAAAAGTGTGGAGGGATGAGGTAACTTACGTGCTCGCTTGGGTGTTTGAAAATAATTCCATTCCTCCTCCTGTGGGTTGACTGCATACTATCCGTGCTCTATGGGTTTAAGTCCTGCAGAATACCCCCTTATTCTACATGTGGTTATGCACTGCAAGTCGTAAAACTGAATGACACAGTGTGCTAAGATTTTGAGGTCAGAATGATTGCCACCTAGCTCACCAAAACATCGATCATATACCTGGGTGCAATATGCACCACCAATTTGAGGAATCAATGCTCAGGGTCTCTTCGAAAACAAAACACCGGGACAATGTGGAAGATGAGGTTAAATGTAGAAATCATCATCTTCGGGCAGCTGTTTGGAAATGCTCCACAATGCCACAGACTCTTCCAGTTTCCATATATCGTAATGCCCTCCGAATTTTTGTCAGAAAGAAACACTGATTCTGTCTTTTATTTCAACCATCTTGTTTGTTGTGGGAGCAGCATAGTTTACACCATGTGATGTCCAGATTTCGTTGAGAGCCAGTGTATCGAAACATGTTAATTTTGGTTTAACACCTGACACAGACCTCAAAGTCGTGGTGCAAAAACACCAGTTGCTATAATCATTAAAACACATCTCCACAGGATCCAACGCAAGTGTGTGGTTGAATGTAGAGACTATAGCAAATTGCAGACAGAATTTCTACCAGAAAGCGTAACACTGTAGATCTGAAAAGCTGGTGTATTGGTCATAGTATTTCTTAAGACTTCAATCTAGCGCTGCATTTTTAAGTGATTTCTCACATAGCACACCATCAATCATTCTCAGTAAACCATCATCCTCCATTGCCAACAGCCCCATGGATGTGGAGAAGGGTGACTTTATTACGAGCTTACACCACTGGCGATGTGCACTCACACCTTCGATCCGTTAATACATACCCTCATGATCACTGTCTATATCTAAAGTATCAGTATTTGTATGGAGGACCATTTCATTCGGAAGCAATACCATGCCTCAATTTATAATGTATGTATAGTTTTTAACATAGATATCGTTAGCGATACTTGTGTGTGGCTGTAGAACCAAGAACGCTTTCAATGCTGGTTGACAGTAACATGGTCATTGTGATCGTGTTTTTAATAGCTGGTCGCTTATAAAATGATTATGCCTCTCTTCCTAAGACACACGGGTACCACTCGCAAGCAAAACAAATGAAACATGACTATCAATCACGGATTTCGCGCGGTATTGTTTGGTGGCACCAGCATTCAGTTATTGGCGAATTATTATACTTAGTAGGGGATGTGTTATAGATTCGCTGTGATTGGCAGGCTTATAAAGAATGTGTTGGGGTGTAATGTTACCTTGGTCAGTGGTTCGACATGTGCAATAAAAAAAAAACTATGGCCTGTTGTATGGGAGTTATGGATTTGTTGTGGGAAATTTCCACTTCAACGCACCGATAGCCGTAAGGGGGATGAAGGATTTTATCTGTAAAATTACGTCCAGAGCCACAGCCATCAGGAGGAGGTATTCCTGATACCTCGCTCATTGTCGAATGTCATCAGATTGGGACTGCAAAGGTAATATTTAATTGTAATTACAGTGATAAATATGTGATCGTTTCTTAGGATGACACTGTTTGGTGTGCTGGTTGCTGGAACAATTGACATTTCCGGCTTACCACAAGAGCACACGTGCGGGCTACATGAATAGCCCAGTGAGTGAAATAGTTGTTTATTTCCAACAATTGGCGCAAGACATGTAATTAAATTGTCGTTGAAATATGTATGCTACGTCTGTAGTCCCTGCAACCATTCGTGGAAGTTAAATTTCTGATTGCACAAGTTGTGAAACTGAGGTAAATATGATACAGTTACTGTAATATATACTACAAAAGCATTGCGCCTTTTATAGTATTGTCATTTCTTATTCCTTATATTGTACACTCCTGGAAATTGAAATAAGAACACTGTGAATTCATTGTCCCAGGAAGGGGAAACTTTATTGACACATTCCTGGGGTCAGATACATCACATGATCACACTGACAGAACCACAGGCACATAGACACAGGCAACAGAGCATGCACAATGTCGGCAGTAGTACAGTGTATATCCACCTTTCGCAGCAATGCAGGCTGCTATTCTCCCATGGAGACGATCGTAGAGATGCTGGATGTAGTCCTGTGGAACGGCTTGCCATGCCATTTCCACCTGGCGCCTCAGTTGGACCAGCGTTCGTGCTGGACGTGCAGACCGCGTGAGACGACGCTTCATCCAGTCCCAAACATGCTCAATGGGGGACAGATCCGGAGATCCTGCTGGCCAGGGTAGTTGACTTACACCTTCTAGAGCACGTTGGGTGGCACGGGATACATGCGGACGTGCATTGTCCTGTTGGAACAGCAAGTTCCCTTGCCGGTCTAGGAATGGTAGAACGATGGGTTCGATGACGGTTTGGATGTACCGTGCACTATTCAGTGTCCCCTCGACGATCACCAGTGGTGTACGGCCAGTGTAGGAGATCGCTCCCCACACCATGATGCCGGGTGTTGGCCCTGTGTGCCTTGGTCGTATGCAGTCCTGATTGTGGCGCTCACCTGCACGGCGCCAAACACGCATACGACCATCATTGGCACCAAGGCAGAAGCGACTCTCATCGCTGAAGACGACACGTCTCCATTCGTCCCTCCATTCACGCCTGTCGCGACACCACTGGAGGCGGGCTGCACGATGTTGGGGCGTGAGCGGAAGACGGCCTAACGGTGTGCGGGACCGTAGCCCAGCTTCATGGAGACGGTTGCGAATGGTCCTCGCCGATACCCCAGGAGCAACAGTGTCCCTAATTTGCTGGGAAGTGGCGGTGCGGTCCCCTACGGCACTGCGTAGGATCCTACGGTCTTGGCGTGCATCCGTGCGTCGCTGCGGTCCGGTCCCAGGTCGACGGGCACGTGCACCTTCCGCCGACCACTGGCGACAACATCGATGTACTGTGGAGACCTCACGCCCCACGTGTTGAGCAATTCGGCGGTACGTCCACCCGGCCTCCCGCATGCCCACTATACGCCCTCGCTCAAAGTCCGTCAACTGCACATACGGTTCACGTCCACGCTGTCGCGGCATGCTACCAGTGTTAAAGACTGCGATGGAGCTCCGTATGCCACGGCAAACTGGCTGACACTGACGGCGGCGGTGCACAAATGCTGCGCAGCTAGCGCCATTCGACGGCCAACACCGCGGTTCCTGGTGTGTCCGCTGTGCCGTGCGTGTGATCATTGCTTGTACAGCCCTCTCGCAGTGTCCGGAGCAAGTATGGTGGGTCTGACACACCGGTGTCAATGTGTTCTTTTTTCCATTTCCAGGAGTGTACATAGCCCAGCAAGAAATTATGTTTTTAAAAATTAGGACATAATTGAAAGAAAATACCTTCCTTACATACCAAACATCTTTATTTTTATCACCTTTACACATAAAATTAATAAAATTTAACTTTTTAACTATCGTAAACACGGAAATAAAAAACTCTGTACTACACCAATCTACAAGCACCTTTTTTGATGATGTTCACATAATTTTAATCTCAAAAATAATATCTTATTAGTTTCCTGATTTCTGATCTTCTAATTGAACCAATAAACAATTTTTCACGATCATCTTCATTGAGCTGGCATACATTCAGGGCACAAGACAGCCTGATGATCACTGCAAATGCGTCTTGTACAACTGCAGCATTGTTTACACGTTCTGCAATCGCGAGCCCTGCTACAAGAAGAATAACGGCCAACTCCTCCATAAGTGAAACAGGGTGCATGGGTTGTTCTGTAGGTCCAAGAAGTAGTCTTCCTTTCAGTTTCAAATGGTTCAAATGGCTCTGAGCACTATGCGACTTAACTTCTGAGGTCATCAGTCGCCTAGAACTTAGAACTAATTAAACCTAACTAACCTAAGGACATCACACACATCCATGCCCGAGGCAGGATTCGAACCTGCGACCGTAGCGGTCACGCGGTTCCAGACTGAAGCGCCTTTAACCGCACGGCCACACCGGCCGGCCCTTTCAGTTTGATAGCCCTGTGTATGTTTTGCGGTGATATTTGACGTTCAACAGGTCTTGGTAGCGCGAATCCAACTTCTTGTACGTAGTGATGGCAGACGACTTTCGTTTCAGAGTTGTTCATCTGATATATCACAAGTCCATTTATGCCCGCCATATTGACAAAACAGTAAAACAGTGTGAGAGGCCATCAGTGACTGTTTCGAGTAACGTCATATTGTCTACACATTTTATCAAAAATATCGACGCCACACTTTGTTTGGTTATAAAATGTGACGATTTCTGGTTTTCTAGTATCACCAGTAGCAGCATCGATTTTATCATCATTGTGAAGATAACAAAAAACTACTTTATTTCGCTTTGGTACATAATTGACTAGCGTGCAATGAGGTTGAAACCCGGAAATGGATTCGTTTATTTATCGGTTTTATGTTGTTTTGAACAATTCAGGTATACTGGTTTATTCTTTCTTATTGTTCCTATGGCCATAATCATGTGAGTCAACAGTTCTTTGCATGTAGGCACACTAGTAAACCAATTGTCCATTGCAATTTTGTAGCCCAGGCCACATAATGGACTCAGAATTCGATGGACGATATCAGGTACTTTGATTCTCTAAATGGTCCCTCTGGTTGTATGCCTACGTAAATCTCGAAATTATAGCCATATGGATACTTGACGTACTCCACCATAATGATCTTTGTTCTTAACTTTGCTGGTTTGTTTGACATGTACATCATGAAACTGCAACGTCCCTTAAAAGCAACTAACTACTCATCAGTCGTAAGATTTTCGCTTGGAGTGTAATATTTCTTGCAGTTCTGAAGCATTATGTTAGTATTTTGGCACATTGTAGCCAATTGGTAGTCTGATTGACAAGCCTGCCTGTCTCTAACATCATCAAAGTAAGAAAGCTCGCAGAAGGATCAGAATCTACTCTCTGACATAGTTGTATACTAGACTTGGCCACTGTTTCTATGTTTCGATACAGTGTATCGATACCTGGAACTGTTTCAGTGTTTCGGAACGGCTATGGTTCACTGTTTCGAAACAGTGGTGGTTCATTCCGCCCTTGTCTCGGATCTCGAGCCAGACACAGAAACTGTATCGTTGTTTCAAAATAAGACTGTTTCAGTTCACCTGCGCCTGGAACGGACTAATTGTATCGAAAGAGTGATGTTTCATTCCGCTCTGTGTCGGACGAGATTCGGGCTCGGCACAGGTACTGAAACACAACATACCACTTCATGAAACACTTTCAAGAGTGTCGAAATCTTTTGACAAGCAATAGCATGAAGCTCAAGATATCCGAAAATAAAGCTTCGTTTCTAGCTGACTGTCCTATTCCGAAATGGTGTAACATCTGCTTTATAAACACTAACCAAACAATAAAACAACGCATACTATTCGCATTCAAAATAATAAATATGTGAAAATCATTCAGTTAAATTACACTTTTTTTATAACATACGCTTCTCTGTTCATGTACAGTAATCATATTAAGAAACGCAAGTAAGACTACAACATTTTAAATAAAAAAAGGCGTAGAGTGACAGTTATTAGACATGTATATAAATTTGATGTAGGTATAATTGCAAGCAATCTGTTTGACATATAACTGATAGTGTAATGGTGAACGGGAAGCATCGTAAATTCATAGTAACGGTTCGAAACACCTTGAAACACAATTTTTTTCTGTTATATTTTGTTATTTATTCGAATTATTTGGCGTTATTTGTGAGTCTATAGTCACTGTGTCTATTATCCACAATGATTCCCTTTGTGTGCACGGAAATTATCAGGATGGGTATATTAGCTATACTAATGGAATCTGGGAATCCCAGTAGCATATCTGCTGTTTCTGCAGTTTGCTCCCACCTCCAGTTCCGTTTGTGGTGGTTCTTCTGTCTTCAGCTAAGGCTTTCCTCAGCCAATTGAAAAGTATGAAAGTCACATGACACAAAAGCAGCGCATTTGCTGCAGGAAATACGAAACTGCCAAGACGCCTAAGTGATAGTTTCATACTTTCTGCGATATGATTAGCGCTCTCGCACCTCATTTGTGTTTATATGGACATACTTATACAGTAGACATTCAAGATGATAAAATGTGTAGGTTTATTAGATTACAAAACAAACTGTTTCACTGTTTCGAAACAGCGTATCGAAACATTACATTGTACTGTTTCATTTGTTTCGAAACATTTACGTGTTTCAGTTTGCCCATCTCTATTGTATACACTAATTCAATGCCAGTACCTTCCGAATTATCCCGAAAATCCTTTAAATTTCTTCTACCTGTGTGTCAAGTTCCAGTTACTAATAAAATACCTATAAGCTCCTTGATTTCTATCAGGTCAATATAAAATTCTTCTCTGTCTCTGTGATATTTGCTTTTTATGGCGTCAATGTAAATGTTTTTTGGAATCAATGAGAACGTTCGAAACATCACCATCGAAAAATAGCAGAAATGATAGACGAGCTGTTTCAGCGTCTTTAGCCAACTTATTGGACCTGGTGGACGAACAAAAATGTTGAGATCTGGTTCTTGAGGTGGGTGGTGGGAAGTTGCTCCATTTCGTGCCATTACGAGATTGAAAAGTAGTCAAACCCGACAGGTGCGTATCTTCATCAGCATCGTCTTACTCGCCCTCCTGTTCCGTATCAGACTTTTGAGGAGACACAGACGGGACATTTTGTTCCAAGAGTCCACACTTTCGCTCAAA
Organism: Schistocerca cancellata; assembly: GCF_023864275.1. Taxonomy (NCBI): domain Eukaryota; kingdom Metazoa; phylum Arthropoda; class Insecta; order Orthoptera; family Acrididae; genus Schistocerca; species Schistocerca cancellata. The sequence continues at coordinate 808,323,710 of NC_064629.1, read as the reverse complement.
ACAAAACGTCACATCTTCGCCATCCTCCAGTAGCCATCTCTGAATCTGTTCATCCATCTTATTTATATAACCTGCCATCTAAAAATACACTCCTGCAAATGGAAAAAAGAACACATTGACACCGGTGTGTCAGACCCACCATACTTGCTCCGGACACTGCGAGAGGGCTGTACAAGCAATGATCACACGCACGGCACAGCGGACACACCAGGAACCGCGGTGTTGGCCGTCGAATGGCGCTAGCTGCGCAGCATTTGTGCACCGCCGCCGTCAGTGTCAGCCAGTTTGCCGTGGCATACGGAGCTCCATCGCAGTCTTTAACACTGGTAGCACGCCGCGACAGCGTGGACGTGAACCGTATGTGCAGTTGACGGACTTTGAGCGAGGGCGTATAGTGGGCATGCGGGAGGCCGGGTGGACGTACCGCCGAATTGCTCAACACGTGGGGCGTGAGGTCTCCACAGTACATCGATGTTGTCGCCAGTGGTCGGCGGAAGGTGCACGTGCCCGTCGACCTGGGACCGGACCGCAGCGACGCACGGATGCACGCCAAGACCGTAGGATCCTACGCAGTGCCGTAGGGGACCGCACCGCCACTTCCCAGCAAATTAGGGACACTGTTGCTCCTGGGGTATCGGCGAGGACCATTCGCAACCGTCTCCATGAAGCTGGGCTACGGTCCCGCACACCGTTAGGCCGTCTTCCGCTCACGCCCCAACATCGTGCAGCCCGCCTCCAGTGGTGTCGCGACAGGCGTGAATGGAGGGACGAATGGAGACGTGTCGTCTTCAGCGATGAGAGTCGCTTCTGCCTTGGTGCCAATGATGGTCGTATGCGTGTTTGGCGCCGTGCAGGTGAGCGCCACAATCAGGACTGCATACGACCAAGGCACACAGGGCCAACACCCGGCATCATGGTGTGGGGAGCGATCTCCTACACTGGCCGTACACCACTGGTGATCGTCGAGGGGACACTGAATAGTGCACGGTACATCCAAACCGTCATCGAACCCATCGTTCTACCATTCCTAGACCGGCAAGGGAACTTGCTGTTCCAACAGGACAATGCACGTCCGCATGTATCCCGTGCCACCCAACGTGCTCTAGAAGGTGTAAGTCAACTACCCTGGCCAGCAGGATCTCCGGATCTGTCCCCCATTTAGCATATTTGGGACTGGATGAAGCGTCGTCTCACGCGGTCTGCACGTCCAGCACGAACGCTGGTCCAACTGAGGCGCCAGGTGGAAATGGCATGGCAAGCCGTTCCACAGGACTACATCCAGCATCTCTACGATCGTCTCCATGGGAGAATAGCAGCCTGCATTGCTGCGAAAGGTGGATATACACTGTACTACTGCCGACATTGTGCATGCTCTGTTGCCTGTGTCTATGTGCCTGTGGTTCTGTCAGTGTGATCATGTGATGTATCTGACCCCAGGAATGTGTCAATAAAGTTTCCCCTTCCTGGGACAATGAATTCACAGTGTTCTTATTTCAATTTCCAGGAGTGTACAATATAAGGAATAAGAAATGACTAACTGCAAAAATGCGTACAAACGACAATACTATAAAAGGCGCAATGCTTTTGTAGTATATATTACAGTAACTGTATCATATTTACCTCAGTTTCACAACTTGTGCAATCAGAAATTTAACTTCCACGAATGGTTGCAGGGACTACAGACGTAGCATACATATTTCAACGACAATTTAATTACATGTCTTGCGCCAATTGTTGGAAATAAACAACTATTTCACTCACTGGGCTATTCATGTAGCCCGCACGTGTGCTCTTGTGGTAAGCCGGAAATGTCAATTGTTCCAGCAACCAGCACACCAAACAGTGTCATCCTAAGAAACGATCACATATTTATCACTGTAATTACAATTAAATATTACCTTTGCAGTCCCAATCTGATGACATTCGACAATGAGCGAGGTATCAGGAATACCTCCTCCTGATGGCTGTGGCTCTGGACGTAATTTTACAGATAAAATCCTTCATCCCCCTTACGGCTATCGGTGCGTTGAAGTGGAAATTTCCCACAACAAATCCATAACTCCCATACAACAGGCCATAGTTTTTTTTTTATTGCACATGTCGAACCACTGACCAAGGTAACATTACACCCCAACACATTCTTTATAAGCCTGCCAATCACAGCGAATCTATAACACATCCCCTACTAAGTATAATAATTCGCCAATAACTGAATGCTGGTGCCACCAAACAATACCGCGCGAAATCCGTGATTGATAGTCATGTTTCATTTGTTTTGCTTGCGAGTGGTACCCGTGTGTCTTAGGAAGAGAGGCATAATCATTTTATAAGCGACCAGCTATTAAAAACACGATCACAATGACCATGTTACTGTCAACCAGCATTGAAAGCGTTCTTGGTTCTACAGCCACACACAAGTATCGCTAACGATATCTATGTTAAAAACTATACATACATTATAAATTGAGGCATGGTATTGCTTCCGAATGAAATGGTCCTCCATACAAATACTGATACTTTAGATATAGACAGTGATCATGAGGGTATGTATTAACGGATCGAAGGTGTGAGTGCACATCGCCAGTGGTGTAAGCTCGTAATAAAGTCACCCTTCTCCACATCCATGGGGCTGTTGGCAATGGAGGATGATGGTTTACTGAGAATGATTGATGGTGTGCTATGTGAGAAATCACTTAAAAATGCAGCGCTAGATTGAAGTCTTAAGAAATACTATGACCAATACACCAGCTTTTCAGATCTACAGTGTTACGCTTTCTGGTAGAAATTCTGTCTGCAATTTGCTATAGTCTCTACATTCAACCACACACTTGCGTTGGATCCTGTGGAGATGTGTTTTAATGATTATAGCAACTGGTGTTTTTGCACCACGACTTTGAGGTCTGTGTCAGGTGTTAAACCAAAATTAACATGTTTCGATACACTGGCTCTCAACGAAATCTGGACATCACATGGTGTAAACTATGCTGCTCCCACAACAAACAAGATGGTTGAAATAAAAGACAGAATCAGTGTTTCTTTCTGACAAAAATTCGGAGGGCATTACGATATATGGAAACTGGAAGAGTCTGTGGCATTGTGGAGCATTTCCAAACAGCTGCCCGAAGATGATGATTTCTACATTTAACCTCATCTTCCACATTGTCCCGGTGTTTTGTTTTCGAAGAGACCCTGAGCATTGATTCCTCAAATTGGTGGTGCATATTGCACCCAGGTATATGATCGATGTTTTGGTGAGCTAGGTGGCAATCATTCTGACCTCAAAATCTTAGCACACTGTGTCATTCAGTTTTACGACTTGCAGTGCATAACCACATGTAGAATAAGGGGGTATTCTGCAGGACTTAAACCCATAGAGCACGGATAGTATGCAGTCAACCCACAGGAGGAGGAATGGAATTATTTTCAAACACCCAAGCGAGCACGTAAGTTACCTCATCCCTCCACACTTTTTGTCATGTTTTCATTAATTTTACGTATTTTCTATCAATTTTCGTAATTTTACCAGGTTTTCCGTAATTTCAACACATTTTACTCAATTACTCTAGGTCCAAACCACCACTCTCGAAGAGTTGTCATGTCAACTAAACGTCTGCTAAATCATCCCCTCCATTACTTTGTGAGGATGATATACATATCAACATATCATGAACCCTGTTACACATCCTACATCACAGGACGCAAATACTGTTTTTTAGTATAGGAAATAGCCGTCAACAAAGAGGAGGTGCAAAAACTACATTCCTTAGCTGCCATACTTTATAAATTCAATAAGATTTTATTGTGATTTGCCATCTTCCCTTATGTGGACAGAGTCATAATGTATTGTTGCATCATAGGATAAAGTCGGAGAATCAAAGTTCTAGCACTCGCCCTTATATTTCAGTGATTCCTCACATTGCACACCATCTATCATTCTCAATCAATCATCATCCTCCATTGTCTATAACCCTGTGGATATATCACAGAACCTCTGTTACACTTTCTACATGGTATCGAGACAGAATGCGTTGCATATACTGTTTGTTAGCGTTAGAAATATCGAGCGGCAACATGAGGGAGTTGCAAATATCGGCTTAATAAAACGTTTCTTAGCCGAATCACTTTGTAATTTAGGTGAGAAGGGTGATTTTATTATGCGCTTACACTGCTGGCGACGTGCACCTGCACTTTTAGTCTGTTAATACACACCCCCATGATCACTGTCTATATTCAGTGTCACAGTATTTGTGTGGAAGACCACTTCATTCGGAAGCAATACCATGCCTCAAGTCATAATGCGTGTATAGTTTTTAACATGGATGTTGTTAGTGATTCTTGTGTCTGCCTATAGAACCAAGACCGCTTTCAATGCTGGTTGACAGTAACATGGTCATTGTGATCGTGTTTTTAATAGCTGGCCGCTTATAAAATAATTATGCCTCTTTTCCTAAGACAGATTGGTAACACTCACAAGAACAACAAATGAGGCATGACCACCAGTCATGGATTTTGGCTACATATTGTTTGGTGGCACCAGCATTCAGTTATTGGCGAAGTATTATACTTATTAGGAGATGTGTGATAGATTCACTGTGATCGGCAGGTTTACAAAGTATGTATTGGGGTGTAATGTTACTGTGGTCAGTGGTTCAACATGTGCAAAGAAGATGAGTATGTCCTGTTATATGGGAGTTATGGATTTGACGTGAGAATTTCGATTCCAGTGCACCGATAGCTGTAAGGAGAATGAAAAATTTAAGTGGAAAATTATATCCGGTCATGAGGAGGATATAAATATTGGTACTTCCAGAGCCACAGCCATCAGGAGGAGGTATTCCTGATACTTCGCCCATTGTTGAAAGTCATCAAATTTGGACTGCAATCGTAATACATAATTGTAATTTCATCTACACCTACATGATTACTCTGCAATTCACATTTAAGTGCTTGGCAGAGGGTTCATCGAACCACAATCATACTATCTCTCTACCATTTCACTCCCGAACAGCGCGCGGGAAAAACGCACACCTAAACCTTTCTGTTTGAACTCTGATTTCTCTTATTTTATTTTGATGATCATTCCTACCTATGTAGGTTGGGCACAACTTAATATTTTCGCATTCGGAAGAGAAAGTTGGTGACTGAAATTTCGTAAATAGATCTCGCCGCGACGAAAAACGTCTTTGCTTTAATGACTTCCATCCCAACTCGCGTATCATATCTGCCACACTCTCTCCCACTAATACAAAACGAGCTGCCCTTTTTTGCACCCTTTCGATGTCCTCCATCAATCCCACCTGGTAAGGATCCCACACCGCGCAGCAATATTCTCACAGAGAACGAACGAGTGTAGTGTAAGCTGTCTCTTTAGTGGATTTGTTGCATCTTCTAAGTGTCCTGCCAATGAAACGCAACCTTTGGCTCTCCTTCCCCACAATATAATTCAGTGATAAATATGTGGATGATCGTGAAAAATTGTTTATTGGTTCAATTAGAAGATCAGAAATCAGGAAACTAATAAGATATTATTTTTGAGATTAAAATTATGTGAACATCATCAAAAATGGTGCTTGTAGATTGGTGTAGTACAGAGTTTTTTATTTCCGTGTTTACGATAGTTAAAAAGTTAAATTTTATTAATTTTATGTGTAAAGGTGATAAAAATAAAGATGTTTGGTATGTAAGGAAGGTATTTTCTTTCAATTATGTCCTAATTTTTAAAAACATAATTTCTTGCTGGGCTATGTACACTCCTGGAAATGGAAAAAAGAACACATTGACACCGGTGTGTCAGACCCACCATACTTGCTCCGGACACTGCGAGAGGGCTGTACAAGCAATGATCACACGCACGGCACAGCGGACACACCAGGAACCGCGGTGTTGGCCGTCGAATGGCGCTAGCTGCGCAGCATTTGTGCACCGCCGCCGTCAGTGTCAGCCAGTTTGCCGTGGCATACGGAGCTCCATCGCAGTCTTTAACACTGGTAGCATGCCGCGACAGCGTGGACGTGAACCGTATGTGCAGTTGACGGACTTTGAGCGAGGGCGTATAGTGGGCATGCGGGAGGCCGGGTGGACGTACCGCCGAATTGCTCAACACGTGGGGCGTGAGGTCTCCACAGTACATCGATGTTGTCGCCAGTGGTCGGCGGAAGGTGCACGTGCCCGTCGACCTGGGACCGGACCGCAGCGACGCACGGATGCACGCCAAGACCGTAGGATCCTACGCAGTGCCGTAGGGGACCGCACCGCCACTTCCCAGCAAATTAGGGACACTGTTGCTCCTGGGGTATCGGCGAGGACCATTCGCAACCGTCTCCATGAAGCTGGGCTACGGTCCCGCACACCGTTAGGCCGTCTTCCGCTCACGCCCCAACATCGTGCAGCCCGCCTCCAGTGGTGTCGCGACAGGCGTGAATGGAGGGACGAATGGAGACGTGTCGTCTTCAGCGATGCGAGTCGCTTCTGCCTTGGTGCCAATGATTGTCGTATGCGTGTTTGGCGCCGTGCAGGTGAGCGCCACAATCAGGACTGCATACGACCGAGGCACACAGGGCCAACACCCGGCATCATGGTGTGGGGAGCGATCTCCTACACTGGCCGTACACCACTGGTGATCGTCGAGGGGACACTGAATAGTGCACGGTACATCCAAACCGTCATCGAACCCATCGTTCTACCATTCCTAGACCGGCAAGGGAACTTGCTGTTCCAACAGGACAATGCACGTCCGCATGTATCCCGTGCCACCCAACGTGCTCTAGAAGGTGTAAGTCAACTACCCTGGCCAGCAAGATCTCCGGATCTGTCCCCCATTGAGCATGTTTGGGACTGGATGAAGCGTCGTCTCACGCGGTCTGCACGTCCAGCACGAACGCTGGTCCAACTGAGGCACCAGGTGGAAATGGCATGGCAAGCCGTTCCACAGGACTACATCCAGCATCTCTACGATCGTCTCCATGGGAGAATAGCAGCCTGCACTGCTGCGAAAGGTGGATATACACTGTGCTAGTGCCGACATTGTGCATGCTCTGTTGCCTGTGTCTAAGTGCCTGTGGCTCTGTCAGTGTGATCATGTGATGTATCTGACCCCAGGAATGTGTCAATAAAGTTTCCCCTTCCTGGGACAATGAATTCACGGTGTTCTTATTTCAATTTCCAGGAGTGTATGTAGCCCACGCGTGCGCTCAAGGAGTGTTTATGGGCACATGCACTCTATTGTTAAGTGTGTTGCAAATGGAGGGTACAAAGAAAAGTTCCGGCTGACTGTCTAGTCGGTTCTTGCCTGCAGCTGCAGGGACAAGTCACAGAGGTTGCGTCCTCTGAGTAGCTGAATAGTGAATTAATACTCAGTATGTGTTGGGATTTGTCTGCATCGTGTGTGTTGCATGTATCCTCTGTCGAAAAATGAGCAATTGAATATTGATCACTGCCAAGTGCTGGCACTGGACGTATTGATAATATCCGGATTCCTACCACTCCACTCATCCCCACATGCTCTCCATGGCCGACTGTACTCCGGCGGGCCGACTCTGGATGCAGACCGGGCATGAATGCTGAAACAGTTGTCCACGACTCGGGCTGTGGTCACAGTGGCATTTCTTTCTGGCGTCTTGAGTGTTGGCGCTGGTGGTGTACGAAGGGACCGGCGTGTACGTGTGGAAATCTGCGAGATTAGCGCATGGCATGTGTGAGTGTTTCAGCAATGTCTGACATCTAGTCATGACAACTACTACGACAGATTGGATCGTGGTTTAAGTGTTTCGTGGTTAGTGCTTCTCAATACATCGCAGTGGACTCTGTCTAGCACTAGTATTTGTTGTTCTCTGTGTTCTATCACGCAGTAGGTCTTTCCTTCCACTACTGAATGTAGCGGAGAGAACCAATTTAGGAATTCTATAGAGCCTTAAAAGCCCAATCACAATGTTAAATTCCTGATTGATCAATTTATTGTTTCCGATAGTGATATTGTGAGCATGCATGTGTCCAGCCACTCCCGCAAATTGTCTTAGGACATAACGTGCAACTGAACTGAAATTTGAAATTTTCAGCTACATCCAGTGTAATGGACTTCTTACCAAATGAGCTAACTCTGCCAATAACCACCAGTAGGAGGCAAGGGAAAAAAAAATCCGGAAGTGGGAAGAGTAGGGTTTGGAAACTAGACCTTTGCCTCCTCAACACAGGTGCCCCTACTCATTTCAGTGTGGCACATGGGACGTACTCGGTCATTGATCTCTCAGTTTGCAGTCCTTGCCTTCTACCGTTTATCCACTGGAGAGCTCAGGACGACGTGTGTTGTAGTGACCACTTTCTGCTCTTCCTGTCCCTCCCCTGGCATCTCTCACCTGGGCGCTTGCCCAAATGGGCTCTTACCGTGGCTGATTGGGATGCTTTCACCTCAGCTACCAGCATTGGATCTCCGTGTTTTGGTAACATTGCTGTGGTGATCCAAGATGTTACTACAACCATGTTTCTGTAGCTGAATCTGCAATCCCCTGTTCCCCAGGCTGCCTCCAGTGGAAGACAGTGGTTGGTGTCGCTGGAAATCGCTGCGGCCATTAGGGATTGTAAGTGGGCCCTACAGTGTCATAGGTGGCATCTGTCAATGGAGCACCTCATTGCCTTCAAACGGCTCCGTGCCTGGGTCCATCAGGTAATCAAAAGAGGGAAGCAGGAGTGCTGAGAACTGTATGTTTCCACCATTCGACCATGAACATCTGCTTCCCAGGTTTAGACTAAGCTCAGATGCCTTTATGGATATCAGATCCTGCAGGTATACCTGGGATTTCCACATATGGAGCTGTATATACTGACCAATATGCAATCGCAGTGTGTTTTGATGAGCATCATGGTTGAACATTTGTGTCTGAGAAATACCGCCCCTCCTATTGTCCTCTAAAATAGCAGGTGGAATGACAACACCAATCTTTTACTACACACCACCCTAAGCCATATAACGCTCCATTCAGTGAGTGACAATTTGTGTGTCCTCGCAGAGTGATCTGTCAAAACCCCTGGACCAGACTGCATCCATCACCAAATGATTAAACATCTGCCAGCGGATTACCAGCGCTACCTCCTTGCCTTCTTCAGCCACATGTAGAGCGATGGCGAGTTCCCATCACAGTGGCGAAAAAGTACCATCGTTCCAGTACTAAAACCTGGTAATAACCCACTAGGTGTGGATAACTGTCGTCCTATTAGCCTCACCAACATTCTGTGCAACCTGCGTGAATGTAAGGTGAGCTGGCAGTTGTGTTGGCTCCTTGAGTCTTGGAGCCTTCTGACTCCGTCCCAGAGTATTTTTTGCCAAGATCGCTCTACCACTGACAACTTGGTATACCTGGAGACTGCCATCTGACTGACCTTTTCTAGCCATCACCTTATTGTCGTCTATTTTGACCTGACTAAAGTGTATGACAGCAACTGGTTACACCACATACTCATTACGTTGCGTGAATGGGTTCTCTGGTGCCCGTTCCCGATTTTTATACACAATTTTTGTCGCTCTGCACCTTCAGAGTTTGAGTCGGTGCTTCACTCAGTTCCCCGCCATATTCAAGAGAATGGAGTCCCACTGGGCTCTGCACTGAGCGTCCTATTCTTTTTAGAGGCCATTAATGGCCTTGCAGCAGCTGTGGGGTCCTAAGTATCACCCTTATTAGATGCTGACGACTTTTGTATTTCCTTTTGTTCATCTACTGATGGTGTGGCTGAACGTTGACTGCAGGAAGCCTTACAAAAGGTACAGTCATGGACCTTCACCCACGGGTTTCAGTTTTCAGCTGCCAAGACGTGCGTTATGCACTTCTATTGCCGTCATATAGTTCATCCGCACCCAGAACTTTATCTTGATGAACTACTCCTTAATGTCATGGACTCTTAGGACTGGTTTTCGACGCCCGCTGAACTTTGCGTCCCCATTGTCGGTGTGTGTGTGGGGGGGGGGGGGGGCTTATGGGCGTCTTCCCCATTGTCATCAGCTTAAGCGAAAGTGCTGGTAGCACACTTAACTTTCTTCAGTGCCTGAGTCACACTGACTGGGATGCAGATCGCCGTACACTGTTGCGTATGTACAAGCCCTTGTACAGTCCCGTCTTGACTGTAGATGCCTGACATATGATTTAGCATCACCATCAGCATTGCGGATGCTGGACCCTATACAGCGCTGTGGAGTTGACTTGCGACGGTAGCGTCCCGAACGAGCCCAGTGAACAGCCTACTTGTGGAAGCTGGGGTTCGCTCATTTCGGATTAGGTGACAGCAGTTGCTGGCAAATTATACCGTGCACATTCGCAGCTCGTCAAATTACCGTCTCCTTTTTCCTAACATGGCGTTCCAACTCCCACAACAGCAGTTGAGATTGGGGATTACAATTGCAGTCCGTGTCTGGTCCCTTCGCACTGAACTCGAGTCTTACCCTCTAGTACCTCTCGTCAGTGTCCACTCACGTACACCTCCATCGCGTATACCTCGACCACAGCTTTGTCTAGACCTCTCACAGGTCCCAAAAGACTCAGTTCACCCTGCGACCCTCCGCCACCTGTTTCTCTCTATTCTTGATGCGTCCCAAGATTCAGAGGTAGTTTACACTGATGGCTCAGTGGTTGATGGTCACATTGGGTTCATGTAGGCTTATGCATGACGTACAGCACAACCCTCTTTGCCAGATGGCTGCTGTGTTTTCACTGTAAGGGTGTTAGCCATTTCTCATGCTGTTGAGCATATCCATTCCTGCGCTGGAGAGTCCTTCCTCATTTGTAGCGACTCCGTGAACGCCTTACAAGCTGTCGACCACTGCTATTGTCCTCATCCTTTGATAATGGCCATCTAAGAGTCCGTTTACGTCGTTGAACAACGTGCACGGTCAGTGGTCTTCATATGAACCCCAGGACACGTCGGAATCCTAGGAAATGAACTTGCTGACAGGCTTGCCGAAGAGGCTACTTGTAAACCGAGTCTGGAGATCGGCATACTGGAATCTGATCTTTAATCGGTATTATGCTGAAAATTTTTTGCGCTCTGGTATATGGAACGGCGCTTCGTGACTTTTCTGAATAAGTTATGTATGGTAAAGGAGACGATAATTGTGTGGCGGTCCTCCGTGCGAGCCTCCCGCAAGGAGATTGTCCTCTGCCGACTCCGCATCCGTCATACTTGGCTGACTCATGGTCACCTCCTAAGTTGTGAAGACCCATCTTGTGTCGTTGTGGTTCATGTTTGACAGTGGTCCACATCTTGTTGGACTGTCCAAATTTAGTTGCCCTGAGACGGACTTTTAAACTTCTTGATGCACTACCTACAGTGTTAGGTGACAATGCCTCAGTGTCTGATCTGGTTTTAAATTTTATTCGAGGGGAGTTTTTTTATCACTCAATGTAAGAGTGGACATGCTCTCCTAGGCCTTCACCCTACCTCCGTTTTAACTCCTCCTCACTCCCCCTGGTGCTGTCTGTTCGGCTTCGAGATCGTCTTTTCACCATCTATGTTTTTCTTGCCTTGTGTTTTTAGGCTGGAGATTTTAGTGTGTTGTAGAGTGACTGGCTCATCATCAGCCAACCCAGGCCATCTCCTATATTTTAATACCTTCTACCACTTTTTTCTTTTTAGGTAATGTTTTCCCATTTGGCTTGCTTCTTTCGTTTTCTCCTTCAGTGTGGTTACACACTTAGTTTTACGCATTTTGTTCTTTCTGCAGATTCCAGGTGATAGGATTCTTTTGGGGTATGGTTTTAATCTGAGAACTGTGTGACTAAGGAAAAAGGGACTGATAAGTATGCAGTTTAGTTTCTTTAATCTACAAACCAATCAGCCAACGAGTGTAACTGCACAGGTTTAGATATCTTCATCTATTTATGTGCAATATGACACATTTATTTATGTTCAGTGTCAATTGCTGGTCCCTGCTGCACCAATCGTCTATCTTCTGCAGGTTCTTACTGCAATCTCATTACAGTCTTCCATTATTGCAACCAAAAGCATATACAACAGCATCATCTGTGAATAGGCCCATAGAGAGTCCAGCATGATCCTTTAGATCGTAATCTATCTTGTAAACAGTAATATCCCTGTAACACTCGCTTTGAGTACTCCCTAAATTACCTTTAAATTTTATCGATTTTGCCCTGTTAAGAACGACGTGTTGAGTTCTGTCTGCAAGAAAATCCCGAATCCAGTCGCAAATCTGGTTGTATACTCGGTAAGCTCTTATCTTGTTCAATAAATGACAGTGCAGAGCTGCATCAAATGGCTTCCAGAAGTCAAGGAACAGAACATCGATCTGGCTACCGACCAAGCAGAGTTTTGTAAGATCTCTGTCTGTGGAATCCACGTTGGTTTTTATAAAGGTGATTTTTTTCTTCAAATGCCTCATAATGTGTGACTTTAAACAGTGTTCCATGATTCTACAACTGTTTGATGGTGGTAATATTGACCGACAATCAAGAGTAGGATAACTGGACCGGTAAGGGTCGTGGTAACGATCATATTGCATCTGGTGTTATGTTACACATCCAGTGTCAGGTTACCCATTTGGACTCCTTGGTTTCCCACTCCCACTCCTGGTAAACCACTGGGAAATGAACAGGGTCACTCAGGGGGATCATCCAGGCAATTGTCTCACATGAAATAAAAACGGCGGAAACCCCTTCCCCCTCTCCTCCCCTCTCCCCTCCACCCCATCCCCTCCCATTTCCACCCCCATCCGGACCAGTGAGGATCAAATACTTCCTCCTCCCAATCTTCATCATTTATAAATGAGACAGTTGAGCGCCAGGGATTACTCAGGAACAGTGCAGCATAGGGAGAGGTTGTAGGAATGTTTGTTGATAACAAATTATGTCACTTGAGCTCTATTTGTTAATATCAGTTTTATGTTATGTGGCACCAGCAGAGACCACACCCTGGCAGATATGTAATTACTCTCATTTTTGTGTATTTTCCCACATTTTCTTATTTTTCGCAATTTTATGTATTTTATCCAATTCGCAAGATCCACCCCACTGTTCCCGATGTTGCGTCGATGTCGTGGTGCTCTATGGGACCACAATACAGTACGTATTCAAATCAGATGTCACTGATATTGAAGTACACCTCGCCAACGCCATCTTTTATAACTGCGACACCTGAAAGGGCACCATACAGAGAGGTTGTCTATTGGTTAATAACCAATTACGTCACTTGATTCCTATTTGTTAATAGCAAATTAATATTTAGTAGCATCAGCAGACGCCACACCCAGACAGATATGTAATTACTAACGCTTTCCCATAATTTTACACATTTTACCCAGTTACGTGATTCATGTGTCAATGTCCAGCTTTTTCCTGATTTTTGTGTCATTGCTAAGGCGCCACTCGGTTATTAGTGTGTTTGTGATGTCATAGTTTGTGTTAGGAACAAACACACTGGTAGAAATAGTTGCACCACTTCATATAAATTATACCATACAGAATTCTATAACACTCCCGATTTCTTACCAAAGACATTGAATGTATAAGAAATACCACACTGCAATAGATAAACACCCACTACATTACTAGATTGCGTGATATTGTAGAAAAATTCTGATGCTTCCAATCAAACATACTCTATGCGTAGCACAGCACTACAAACTACACCTCTAGGAAGTCAAAAATGGTTCAATTGGCTCTGAGCACTATGGGACTTAACATCTGAGGTCATCAGTCCCCTAGAACTTAGAAGTACTTAAACCTAACTAACCTAAGGACATCACACGCATCTATGCCCGAAGCAGGATTCGAACCTGCGACCGTAGCGGTCGCTCGGTTCCAGACTAGCGCCTAGAACCGCTCGGCCATCCCGGCTGGCGGCGGGTAACAACTACGAGTGCTTCCAGACATGTAACTCTAGCAATATTGCAGCACAACGTCACTAAAGAGTCGTAAATAAATACAGAAATACTCAGCAGATTATACATAATCGCCACGCACAAATGAGATTGACCAATGACCACAACACAGCAAAAAAAATAAACTATTTCTACATGCAAAGTCACGGACACGCAGAGGTCACGATACTATTAAATGCAAACTTAGAGAGCTGCAGAGATCACACACCGTTTGTCGATAAGACTCTTGTCCAAAAACCAATTAACCTATCATCAAAGTGTATCAGATTGCGAACACCACATACCCTTGGAAAACGGATTGCACGTGCCTGATAATAGTGCAATCTGCACTATATTTATCATGAGGAACTGCCCGTATCTGCCACAGCAGTGAATCACGGTGTCGGCATCGCCATTATGTGCCTGCAGACAGCCCTGCAAATACTGACACAACGGCTCTCCTGCTATTCTCGAGGTTCACAACCTCAAAGAAGTGTGGACATTGGCTGACAGAAAGAGAGGGGTGCGGCCTACACAAAGCGGACAAATTAGGGGAATCATAGACTTGTGCGTGTTGCTGTCCTTGATCTGAGCGTCGGGAAGACAGGCCGGCACTGCAGCTATTAAAACGAAACAGGAGCAGAGCTGCGACCACACACTGAAAGCGACGTCTCTCTAATTGACAGAGGCGGTTTTGATAACGCTACCAGCGTGTTACCTGCCAAGGGAGCTAGAGGAAAGCTGTGAGGAATAAAATCGTTCTAACGTTTTTTTAATACACGTGTGTGTGTGCTGGATAAACACAGTATTATTATTTTAAAAAAGTGTTTTACTTAGTAGCAAAAACACCCCTTGCATGTACTAGTTACAATAATATCATCGAGTGTTGAAAGTTAAGATTTTACTCGAATGCACATCTCACATAACGCTACAGCTCCGACAACGTACTATCTACGACACTGCTGTCGATGACAAATCACTAATCAGGTAATATCGAAGTCAAGTTCAGGGCCTCATGCATCTGAGAGAGAGGACTGTAAAAAGTATTTACTAATTTTTTTCTCGTTCTCTTCTAAGGTAGTAAAAACAACTCGTTCGGAACAAAAGCTGTAATTCATCTATCTTATAGAACTCTTCGGGGTAAGTTGTCTGCAGACCATACGTTTAAGGTAGGGTGCGCGATAATTACACCCCAACGTTATTAATCCAACCTTTTATGCGCCTCAGACTGACGAGAAAATCCTGTAATGCGAATTTATAAGGTTGCTGGCCGCCTTCTTAGGAGGAATCTTTTGTAGCCATAACACAACCATTATTAAGAGTAACACCACTCCAAAAAACCTAATATTGGACTTGTTACTGGTAGACTAACTTCGAATTCCACCACTGGATCAGCTGCAAAACCACCACCAGTATCGCCGTTTTGTGCAATAGATCTCCACGTTGAAACTGTACAGCCACATCCTTCCACCATTAGTAAATCATTATAGGACCTGACAGTTTTTTTAAAAAAAGGAGAGTATCAAGGTATTGCATCCAACCATTACCGAATAATCTGTTAAAACTACTGCTTTCCACAACATGTGCACATCCAGTTAAAAAAAAAAAAAAGAAAAAAAAAGAACTTACGTATTTGAATTTTAGCAGCCATAACAAAAAAAAACGTCATGACCAACACATTTGAGCTAGTATTAACTCTCCAGTAGACAAATTGTATCATGATGCTAGGGTTACATATTCGATAATTTTAATAGGTCTCTTCGACAGACAGGGTCTCCTTTATGTATCAGGAAGGCATAATTTATTCTGTATCACCACCAGTATGACAGCCAGACTCTCTAGAGATTCGTAGTTGTTCTTTGCATTCTCAGATGTACTGTCACTAGAATTCTCCATGAACAGGCAGCCATCCGGGTGTATAACATAGGATACCGCCAAGATACCGACAATAGTACTACTGTCAGTTCCCCGTCTGATAGTCGTGTAACCCAGTTTGGTTGAGGTGCACGTACTTCCACCTAATCATATTTACATGGTGGTGCCTATCTTAGTAATTTTATATATCTGTACTTCGCTATTATTGTGTAGGTTAACCACAAGAATGCATATTTCCAGGTTAAACAATTAAAACTATACAGCTCTACAACTGTTGGGTCTCGTTTCCAAAATATGTGTGACTCTTCACACGTCATCCACATCTACTTTAATTCCACGGAATGTTGTGTTTAAGATCTCACATCTGCCTGTCTTAGTATTTGTCACTTGTATCTCTCATGTGTCTTCTTTGTATACCTATGGTAAACACTGGATGACGATTATTCATACAAGAGGCAGAAAAAACCATTGGGATAAAGATGGAAACACATTCGGTCGTATAGGTTCGAAGAGAGGGTTGCTACACGTTCAACCACCTAATATACGTCTGCTCGACACATTATCACCTTTTAGACATCCGTGTTACTCCCAACAAGGCAGTTCGGCCTCTCCCTTGCATTATCAAAATTACTCTCAATTTTTTTCCACATTCTAAACACATTAGCAAATAAACCTGGGGAAGGTGACGCTTTTGACGACCTTAGTAATCGTAAATAACAACCATGTCTCCCAGTCTTGATTCTGTAGCGTGTACCACACCCCCAACTGTAACACAACTGACGTACAAACGGTCATCCGTACCCCCCAAACTGAAAGAGAGAGAGAAAATTTATTTCTACAGCGTAATTCTTAACTTACCAGGAATACTCAACAAGCCAATATGACAGTCAACAGCAAATGCTTTATACTAAAGATGATTATTCACACTAGCAGCAAAATATCATCGGATATAGATTATGATGGCGACACTCCCAGTAACATGATCTAAATTTGATTGATCTCGCACTATATTGACTGCACCGTGACGTGGATACCCCAGGCAGGGGGGGGGGGGGGGTGGGAAACGGCACGTGGAGTCCACAAACGACAAGCAACATGCATAGTGCTACTCTGCACACAAAAAATGCATACTTAGCGGTGAATATTTATTAAAATATAAGCGCCGATGTCTATATAAAAAAAAGAAGAAAATGTGAGATACAGCTCGCAAGCCTAACGGCTTCATATTATAATGCAACTCTGGCAAGTGTCTTTCATATCTTTTGAAGTAAAACTTCGGACATGTATTTTTATAAAATTATACGCATAGTCTAGACTTCGGTCCTCTGTCCAGCGCTTATGAACGCTCTGCAGTTGTAGCAAATGACTCAGTTTTTTTTTTTAACACAAGCACACAGCAACAGCACGAGTTTGCGTAATCGATTTCCACGTTAAATAATTAAAATTATAGACAGATTGAGATTATTCTGCAGATGTCTAACACAGTAAGTCGGTTATACCTACTGATGATAAAACATACGAGTAAAGACTCCACATGACAGCACTTTCAATCATAACCTCCAAGTTTCGTTGTAATTACACAGTGGACGGCTGCTATTTGGTTGACTCGAGGACTCAGCAGCGAGATAGTAATGACCTGCCATACAGCATCGTAGCGAGGAGGCGGCACGAAACATCAGTCGGGCTGACATCATCTCAGGAGTTCTCTTCCTTCCTCCCTTCCTCCTTGAGCTGTAAACACCCCACGTATGCCAAGGAAAAGATGCCTGTCTTCCTGGGGCATCAGGACTGCCTGCAACGGCCATCATGCCAGTTGGCCTTTGCTGTGGCTGGGTGGTGCCCGTGGGGAGAGCCCCTGATCGGAGTGGGTGGCATCAGGGCAGATGACCCGCAATGAAGCGGTCTAAGTTATCTCTCGCAAGATCGAATACAATGCTGACAGGTATGAACCTAAATCGTTTCACTCCCTCGCTACACCAAGGGCGGAATGTAGGGCTAGAGAACAGAGTCATATTCGCCTCGGTTTTTAGTCTGTAACAGAACTGATGGAGTCTCCTTTCTACCTACGAAGCCTCAATTTTTCGTTGAACACCTTGAGGATAAGTTTGGAGAAGTGACAGCGCTGTCCAAGAGGCGAAACGACGCAGTCTTGATTCAGACACCATCCCGAGCCCAATCCTGAACGTTACGCCCCTGTGACAAGCTGGTTGATATTCTGGTTTCCGTCACTCCCAATAAAAGCTTCAATATGGTCCAGGGGATCATTTTCCATCGCGATCTCCTCTTGCAGTCTGACGACGAGCTCCGCGCCAATTTAGAACGGCGGGGTGTTCATTTCATCTGGCGCGTTTACAGGGGACCCAAGGACAACAGGGTTGCTTCCAGTACCTTCGTCTTGGCCTTTGAGGATGATTCATTGCCTGAAAAGGTCAAGGTAATGGTTGACCACTGTGACTTTAAACCATACATCCCTGCCCCTGTGCGATGCTTTAAGTGCTGGATGTTTGGGCACACGTTTTCCCTCTGCTCTTCCAGTGCCACATGTCGAGACTGCGGATGTCCACTGTACCAAGGTACTACATGTACACCACCTCCCACTTTCATCAACTGTGAAGGACACCACTCCCCCTGCTCGCCAGACTGCCCAGTACTGGAAAAGGAGCTGAAAATCATGGAGTACAAGACCGTGGAGCAGTTGACTTACACAGAGGCCAAATGTAAATCTGAAAGATTACACCCCATTCGGTTGACATCAACATATGCTGCAGCTATGTCACCATTGCCGTCCCAAGTGCCAGTGGTTCCTCACACTATGCCATGAACTGTGTGCCCTCCGGACCACCAGCATACATCTTCCCCCTTGGTGGTAGGGGGCAAATGTTCCTCTGTTGCTCCCAAAGCACCTACTTCAGGAGCAAGGCCGCCCCAAAGGCAGGGGACATCGGTGTCCTCCCCCCTGCCAGAGAAGCAACAGCCTCCTCCAGCTCCTCTCATGCAGAACGGGTCCCTTGAAGCCCTCTCTCCCAAGGTCTCCACTAATGCCACGGCAGACAGTCGCCAGTGGCTCAAGGAGCCAAAAACTGCTGGATGATGAGCTTCACAGTCTTCCTCTGTGCCTGAAGCCACTTCAGAGAAATCTTCCCAGCAATCCCCTAAAGAGAAGCGAGAGAGCAAGGAAACTAAAAAGTAGTCTGCTAAGAAACAGGATGCATTCGGGAGGACGACGGTTCAATCCCGTGTCCGGCCATCCTGATTTAGGTTTTCCATGATTTTCCTAAATCGCTTCAGGCAAATTCTGGGATGGTTCCTTCCCTAATCCAATGAGACCGATGACCTCGCTGTTTGGTATCTTCCCCCAAAACAACCCCAAGAAACAGGATCCTCTCGTGGCCACAAACACCATCACTCCCTATCAGTTCTGCATCTAAGGATGCAGTGGAGATCTTAGCGTCCCCTGCGCTCCTGGATCTCACTGATGCCTCATCCACCATAGAAATGGCTACAAATACTGAATCTGTGGCAGCAGGTGACCCTGAGGAATACCTTGCCTCCTTGCATGCTTCACGCCTTCCCAGCCTCACGATAATGTCATCCTCCACTGGAATTGCGTCGGTTTTTTCCACCACTTGGGTGAGCTACGGCAACTCTTAAGCTTTCCCCCTGCTTTTTGCATGGCTTTTCAGGAAACCTGATTCCCGGAAATGCGGACCCCTGCCTCCCATGGCTGTAGGGGATATTACCAGAACCATAGTGACTATAATAGAGTGTCAGGTGGAGTTTGTGTCTATGACCTGAATTCAGTATGCAGTGAACCTCTGCCCCCTTCATACCCCTCTTGAAGCTGTGACTGTCAGAATATGGACTGTGCAGGAAATAACTGTCTGCAATGGTGCAGTACACCTGAACGCATTGCCTGCACTGATTGATCAACTCCATAAACCTTTCCTACTTTTGGGAGATTTTAACACTCATAACCCCTTGTAGGGTGGCACTGTGCTTACTGGCTGAGGCAGAGATGACGAAAATTTACTGTCACAACTCGACCTCTGACTTTTAAATACAGGTGCCCTCACACATTTCAGTGTGGCACATGGCACTTATTCGGCCATTGATCTCTCGGTTTGCAGTCCTGGCCTTCTCCCATCTATCCACCGAAGAGCACATGACGACCTGTGTAGTAATGACCACTTCCCCATCTTCCCGTCACTGCCGCCCTGACATCAGGCCCACAGACACCTGCCCAGATGGGCTTTAAACAAGGCGGACTGAGAAGCCTTCACCTCTGCTGTCACCATTGAATCTCCCCACATGGTAATACCGATGTGGTGTTACCATCGTTTCTGCGGCGGAAAACGCGATCTCTCGTTCTTTAGGGTACCCCGGCGAAAGACAATCCCTTGATGGTCGCCGGATGTCGCTGAGGTAATTAAGGAGCGTCGACGAGCTCTACAGCGGCATAAGCGGCACCCTTCCCTGGATCACCTCATAGCCTTTAAACGGCTCTGTGCCTGCGTTCGCCAGCTTATCAAAAGGAAGAAACAGGAATGTTGGGAGAGATATGTGTCGACCATTGGGTGCCATACATCATCTTCCCAAGTCTGGGCAAAGATCAGCCGAGTTTTTGGGTATCGGACCCAAACAGGTGTTCCTGCTGTTAATATAAGTGACGTCTTATCTACCGACGCAAACGCGATTACCGAGCAATTTTCTGAGCACTGTGCTCGCGCTTCTGCATTGGAGAATTACCCCCAAGCCTTCTGAACTCTCAAAAGACGAATGGAAAGGAAAGACCTCTCATTCACTGTACGCCACAGTGAACCCTATAACGCCACATTTACAGAGTATGAGCTCCTCAGTGCCCTTGCACATTGCCCTGACGCAGTTCCTGGGCCAGATCGGATCCACAGTCGGATGATTAAACATCTTTCGTCTGACTACAAGCAACATCTCGTCATCTTCAGCCGGATCTGGTGCGATGGCGTCTTTCGATCACACTGGCGGGACAGCACCATCATACCAGTGCTCAAACCCGGTAAAAACGCGCTTATGTGGGTAGCTATCGGCCCATCAACCTCACCAACGATCTTTGTAAGCTGCTCGAATGTACCGTGTGTCGGCGGTTGGGTTGGGCCCTGGAGTCATGTGGCCTACTGCCTTTGTATCTGGGTGGTTTCCACCTGGGTCGCTCTACCACTGATAATCTTGTGTCCTTCGAGTCTGCCATCCGAACAGCCTTTTCCAGACGCCAACACTTTGTTGCCATCCTTTTTTATTTACGATAAGTGTATGACATGACCTGGTGACATCATATCCTTGCAACGTTATACGAGTGGGGTCTCTAAAGCCCGCTCCCGATTTTTATCCAGAATTTCCTGTCACTTTTTACTTTCCGTCTCCAAGTTGGTGCCTCTCATAGTTCCCCCCCCCCCCCCCCCCCCCCATATCGAGGAGAATGGGGTCCCGCAGGGCTCTGTATGGAGTGTATCTCTATTTTTAGTGGCCATTAATGGTCTAGCAGCAGCTGTAGGGCCGTCCGTCTCACCTTCTCTGTATGCAGACGACTTCTGCATTTTGTACTGCTCCACCAGTACTGGTGTTGCTGAGCGGCGCCTACAGGGAGCCATTGACAAGGTACAGTCATGCGTTCTAGGCCACAGCTTCCAGTTTTCGGCCGCAAAGTCGTGTGTTGTGCACGTCTCTCGGCGCCATACCGTTTAACCGGAACCAGAACTTTACGGTACTGACGATCACGTCACTGTAGTAGAGACATATCAAATTTTAGGACTGGTTTTCGACACCCGATTGACTTGGCTTCCTCAGTTTCGTCAGCTTAAGTGGAAGTGCTGGCGGCACCTCAATGCTATCCGCTGTTTGAGCAACACCAACTGGGGTGCAGATTGCTCTTTGCTGCAGCAGCTCTACAGACCCCTTCTTCATTCCCGCCTTGACTATGGGAGTCTGATTTATGGTTAGGCGGCGTCCTCGGCGTTGCGTCTCCTCGACACACCACCGTGGCATTCAACTAGCAATTGGAGCTTTGAGGATGAGTCCGGTGACCAGCGTCCTGGCGGAGGCTGGAGTCGCTCCACTGCAGGTCAGGCGTGCACAGCTGCTTTCGAGTTACATTTCACGCTTTTGTAGTTCTCCAGTGCATCCGAATTAGCGTCTCCTTTTCCCACCATCGGCAGTTCATCTCCCGCATCAGCGGCCCAGGTTAGGGCTTACAAGTGCAGTTCGCGTCCAATCCCCTCTATCCAAACTGGAGTCCTTGCCTTTACTACCTACACTCGAGGTCCATTCGCATACACCTCCATGGTGTACACCTAGGCTGAGGCTTCACCTGGACCTTTCACATGGCCCAAAGGACTCAGTTAACCCCATGGCTCTCCATTGTCCCTTCCTCTCGATTCTTGACATATACCAAGGCCATGGAGTGGTTTACACCGACGGCTCGATGGATGATGGTCACGTCAGTTTCACGTATGTCTATGGACGACATATTGAACAGCATTCCTTGCCTGATGGCTACAGTGTTTTCACTGCAGAGCTGGTGGCTATATCTCGTGCTCTTGAGCACATCCGTTCATGCCCTGGGGAGTCGTTTCTTCTGTGAACTGACTCCTTGAGCAGCCTACAAGCTATCGAGCTGTGCTACCCTCGTCATCCTTTGGTAGTGACTATCCAGGAGTCGATCTGTGCACTGGAACGGTACGGTCATTCAGTGGTGTTTGTGTGGACCCCAGGACACGTTGGAATCCCAGTCAACGAACTTTCTGACAGGCTGGCCAAACAAGCTACACAGAAAACGCTTATATAGATCGGCATTCCAATAACTGACCTGCGTTCGTTTTTATGCCGCCAGATTTTTTGGCTTTGGGAGACGGAATGGCATTGTCTCAGTACGCACAACAAGCTGCATGCAATTAAGGAGACTATGAATGAGTGGCAGTCCTCCATGCGGGCCACTCGCAGGGACTCTTTGGTTCTCTGCCGGCTCCGCTTTGGCCACGCTTGGGCGACCCATGGCTACCTCCTGCGCCGTGAAGACCCGCCTCAGTGTCGATGCATCGCCCTGTTGACAGTGGCCCATATTCTGGTGCACTGTCCCACGTTGACTACCCTGCGACGAAATCTTCGGTTACCAGACTCGTTGCCGCTAATTTTATCTGACAACGTCTCATTGATTGATTTAGTTTTACATTTTATTTGTGAGGGTGCATTTTATCATTTGAGCTAAGTTTTAGAGCATGTCCTTTGTCCCTTTGTGTCCTCCACCCTAGTGCTTTTAGGGTGGAAGTTTTAATGTGTTGCAGAGTGGCTGGCTTGTCCTTTTTATTCTCACGGTCAGCCAGCCATGGTAATCTGATTTTTCATTTTAATCTCTTCTGCCTGTTTCTTGTGTTTCTGTAGTTTTCTTCTCCCCTTTTGTCCATTTAAGTGTTTACTGCCCTCCCGTCATTCTTTTGGTTTTTCCTTTCTCTCCGTTTTGTGTTGTCAGTCTCACTTGTTTTATTCTCACCCTTGTGGCATTGTTTTATTCGGAGCAAAGGATCGGTGACCTAGCAGTTTGGTCCCTTCCCCCCTCTATTAAACAAACCAACCAACCAACCACTTGACCACTTGTTACAGCTCACGATTAATTACCCCATCTGTATAATGATTCTGTTTTTCTTAGTATATCCGTAATGGCATATCTCTCCTCCCTTAGTATATACAACAAAATCTATTTTTTCTCTCCAAAGGGTCTGTGATGATCCTCTCTCTCTCTCTCTCTCTCTCTCTCTCTCTCTCTCTCTCCCTCTCTCTCCCTCCTTTTCTCTCTCTCTCTCTCTCTCTCTCTCTCTCTCCATCCCTTTCTCTCTCTCTCTTTCTCTCTCCACACCTTTTGCACACGTCAGTGCTATGATTCTAATAAATCGCTTGTCCTCACAGCTTTCTACGAAATCATCAAAGATATCTCTCGAGACACTTTGATCTAATGTTTGTGTCACATTTCGACCATACTCTTAAGTATAAATGGAGACCATATTCACGTTTTGACCGAATATTTTTCATTTTCCATGTTTTGCGATATTTATCCATTTTTTTCATACGTACAGTGTGTTTGAAAAAGAACTCCCTAGTTTTAATGTGTTCTAGAATCTGTACAAAGTGACATACACTGTTCTAGTTTGTGCTGTTTTATTCATTAACTCCCCAATTGTGGCTCCCCTGTAATTGGCAGGTCTGCTTGACCTTGAGACGGCTCCAGTGCTGTTTTTTCCCTCTGTTCCCTCATTTCAGTCCAGTGGTGAGTGCAGTGCAGCGCAGCGCAGAGCAACTCTTTTTCTGATGAGGCTACATTTCATGTCAAAGGAACAATTAATCGTCATAACTGCAGAATTTGGGGGACAGAGGATCCACATGAAGATATTCCTCTGGTGTGGTTTGATGGAAGATTGTGTGATTGGTACTTTCATTTCTATACAAAGAAACAATAAACGGGGAAGTTTACTGTGACATGTTGACAGAGTACGTCTTTCCCCAAATAGACGATATTGAGGCTTAAAAGGTGCTTGTATTTTTCCAACAAGATGGCACTCCACCTCATTACATTAACCATGTGCGTGCTGCTCTTGACACACGCTTTCCAGGAAGGTGGATAGGCAGGTTTGTCCCAGTACCTTGGCCACCACGAAGCCCAGACTCAACCCTACTGGACTTTTTCTTCTGGGGCCACATAAAAACTTTTGTGTACAGTGAAAAGATCAGAGACAGCAATCATTTACGGGAAAGAATCATTGCAGCAGTTGGGACAGTTACACCTGAAATGTTGGAGAATACGTGGCGAGAAGTGGAATATCGTTTATACGTGTGCAGGGCAACAAATGGATCCCACGTTGACGTCTACTAACATTAAACAAAACTTGAAGGAATTCTCTTTCAAGATATGTACTCATTGATGTAATTTTTCATTAATTTCCCTATTAAATTTATACTTAAAACTAGGGAGTTCTTTTTCACACCCCATAAATGTAAAAGTATAAATATCCTCTTATTGCTTACAAAAACAGGTGTTGCTTGCTATTTTCTTTAATACCATCCAACTTTGATACATTCTCTCAACCCAGCCATGGTATCTAATTATTCCTCCAAATGACAACACGAAGTACCAAAGCCAACGCTAAAACACACACACACACACACACACACACACACACACACACACACTCTGCGCGCACGTACATGGAATGCTGTTGGAAGCAGTGTGCTGACGTTATTCTGCTGTAATCACACATATCACTATTATGAAACTTCGTGTGTTGGCCTAAAGCAGGGGACACCACTTCCTCCCTCCATCACCAGCAGCGGCGTCAGACCTAACGTAGGATCATACGTTGGTGGATCCATACCAAACAACACTCAGTAGTTACTGCATAGATAGATCCACCCCAAACTCCGTGATGGTGGACTCGTCCCAAACAATACCCCTGGATGTGGCACATGCTGGATCCTCACCTAATAATATTCCCAGATGTATTGTGTTGTAGATCTATCATTAGTAATATACAGCACCCATTGCAGGCTGATCCACCTTTTGGATGCAACTTCGAACCCATTCCTGTTGACCGTTACTGCTGCTGCCGCCGCTGGCTCTGGCGTTGGTGGAGCGAGGGAGTGGGGACTCCAGAGAGAATGGGGATCTCTGCTGGAAGTAAACACGCCAAATGGCCTAACTGTGCTACGTGTGAGAGTTTACAACAGAATAACATCAACACACTATCTCCAACAGCAGTCCATTACATGTTTGTTTTTTAGCATCGGTTTTGACACTTAGTGGTTACAATAAGTGGACACCCTGCTTGAGTTGGGACTCTGTACCAAAGTTTTATGGTATAAAAAAGAGCAAGCCACACCTCGTCATTTAAGCTGCAATAAAATATTTGTACCAGTACATTATGCAAAAAATGCAAGAATATCGAAAAATGTCAAAAATTCGGTAAAAAACTCTGCATACAGTATGGTCATAAAGGATATCTGCGTTTACACTTAAGAGTCGAAATGTGGCATAAGCACCAGATCAAAGTGTTTTGGGTCTTAGATCCTTTCCTAGAAATCTATGAGGATGAGTGATCTATTAGAATCAAAGTACCATATCCATCCAAATCAAATTCACTCACATCTGTGCTAAAGTCTGAGGGTCATTTGATGGTCGTTTGTTTGTGTGTGTGTGTGTGTGTGTGTGTGTGTGTGTGTGTGTGAGAGAGAGAGAGAGAGAGAGAGAGAGAGAGAAAACTCCTGAGATGTTTTCAGTCTGATAGGTGTCTCGTGCTTCTTCCTCCTCGCTACGACGCTGTATGACAGGTCATGAATATCTTGCAGATGAATGCTCAGGGTTGAACTAAAATCTATATTCGCCAGTCTGCGAGCTTCTGCAGTCGTCCACTGTCATACGCTTTACTGTCATATGGTACTGTTGCTTAAAAAAATATTAAGCAATTACTCTCTTGCACCACAGTGGCCAAGTGACTATAACGTGAATGTCTTCAGTTACTATGCCGTCATGCGCATAGAAAATAGTCATATCCACCCTATCCTTGGCCTTGGAGTATTCACATAAAAGAAAGTAATTACAACAAAACTTGGAAGTTTGATTGAAAGTACTGTCATCTGGAGTCCTTATTCGTATGTCTTTGCTATCAGTAAAGCTAATCGTCTAACTGTGTGTGATGCAGAATATTATCCATCTGTCTATAATTTTTAATTATTTAACATGGAAATCGATTACGCAGACTCGTGCTGTTGCTGTGTTCTAGTATTAAAAAAAAAAAAAAAAAGTATTCTGAGTCATTCGCTACTACTGCTACATAAGCGCTGGACGGAGGACCTATGTGTAGATTATACTATAATATTATCAAAATATACGTGTGAGTTCTACTTAAAACGATATCAAAGCCACTTATATATTATGACGAACCTGCACGCCAAAGTTGCATTATCACATGATTCCATATAGCCGTTAGGCTTGGGAATTGCATCTCACATTTCCCCCTTCTACTCCACGGCCTAGGATATCCACATCATGGCACACTCAGTATGGCGCAATTTCAATCATATATAGAAGATCATGTCACTGGTAGTGTCGCTGCCATGATCTATACCTGATAATTTTTTGCTGCTAGTGTAATTGTCGTTAGTGGAAAGCATTTGCTGTTGGTGGTCATATTGGTTTGCTGGCTATTCCTCACAAGTTGAAGGTGATTCAAATAAAAACCTTAAAAGTGCTGTAATAGCTTTAATTCTAACAATGAACAAAAACACTTACATGTCATTTTTCAACAGTCTCCTTGACATTGAATGCACGTATTCCACCACTTCAGATGTGCACAGTTACTACGACGAAAGAATTCTTGTGGTAGTGTGTAGCCAGTCGTGCACCCCAGTTTTCACTACTTCGTCGTTTCTGGAACACCTGCCACCCATTGCTTCTGTGAGTGCGCCGAACAGATGAAAACTTGATGGCTGTTTCGTTATGAATTACACATTGGTTCTCCTCTACAAATTCCTCCACTAACGCAACGTTCTCGTCCGTCACTATGCGGTGAGCCTGCCATTGCCTTGGGCGTCCTCCACAGAAGTTATACTGCTTTTAAACTTCCTACACCACTCATACACTTGCTGCAATGACGAACAAGGATCACCGTTTATGCTGTCATTCTGCGTTGAATTTCCATTGCTTTGAAACCTTCACTACACAAAAATGCATCACAGATCACTTCTCATGGTGCATGTTGACAGTAGAGCAGCCATCTTGTTGTGGACGCTACTGCCAGTCTTCGAGACCTGCAAGATTACCAGTGGTATCTTCATGCACCCCCAACATGTCGGATTCTGAGGAGAGGGCTATCCTGCTGGCGGAATGCTTGTCACTGGGGCTGTTGCAGGCACTGGATGACACTCTGCTAGCACTCCTGGAAGAAAGTTTTAATCTATCTCTGCTGTATCCTTTCTTCCAGGAGTGCTAGTTGTGCAAGGTTCACAGCAGAGCTTCTGTGAAGTTCGGAAGGTTGGAGACGAGGTACTGGCAGAATTAAAGCTGAGAGAACGGGTCGTGAATCATGCTTGAGTAGCTGAGTGATTAGAGAACTTGCCTACAAAAGGCAAAGGTTAGGTCCCAAGTCTTGGCCCAGCACACAGTTTTAATCTGGCATGAAGTTTCATATCAGCGCACACTCCGCTGCAGAGTGAAAATTTCATTTTAAAATGTGATTCCTATATCTCTGTCTTCCCGTTATATAATCAGTCTGAAACCTTCTAGTGTCTCCAGGTCTCTTCCACGTGTACAACCTCCTTTCATGATTCTTAAACCAGATGTTAGCGATAATTAACTTGTGCTCTGTGCAAAATTTTACCAGTCGGTTTTCTCTGTCATTCCTTTCTCCCAATCAGTTTTCACTTACTTTTTTCCTTCTCTCCCTTATGGTATTCCAGTCAGCTATCACTACTAAATTTTGGTCTCTTGTAACTGTCTGAATAATTTCTTTTGTCTCATCGTACATGTCTTTAATCTCTTCATGAACTGCATAGCTAGTTGACATATAAACTTGTATTACTGTAGTGGGTGTGGGCTTTGTGTCTATCTCAGCTACAATAATGCATTCATTATTCTGTTCATAGTAGCTTACCTGCATTCCTATTTTCTTATTCATTATTAAACTTACTCCTGCATTAGTTCTATTTATTTTTGTATTTATAACCCTGTATTCACTTGACCGGAAGTCCTGTTCCACCTGCCACCGAACTTCACTAATTCCCACAGTATCTAATTATAACTCACCCATTTCCCTCTTTAAATTTTCTAACGTACCTGCCCGATTAAAGGATCTAATATTCCATGCAGCGATCCGTAAGACGCCAATTTTGTTTCTCCTGGTGACATCCTCCTCCCAAAATAAAGAGACTTAATTGTTTTAATAAGTATACTTTTTAAATTCACACACAGAACTTAAAGTGCATTGCTATTTATATGAAGAACAACAGTCGATACAAAAAAGAAATTGATTCACCCACAGGTAGGACATATTTTCCTTTGGTGCGTCAAACAGATGAACTTCGTACATATGGTGCACTTAAGCCTGGATTTTCTGTCTTGGGACTGAACACAAAAGGCGCATATTCCCGTTGATGGTTGTGGTCTGTCAGGTGTTTGAATTGCATTGTTTATTTTCGACGCATTACATATGGTCTCACAGAGCTGATGCGACAAATTTTGACTACGTAGTGGGCTTATCATTTGCAGTCTTACTAATGTTGTGGTAAGATTTTTCAAATATTAAGGCCTGTTCTTCATCATTTCTTTCTCCAGTACAGTTGAATCTCTCAAAAGGATCATACTGTTGACTCCAATAATATCTAGCAAGTTTATAACACTACTGCGGATTAATAATTACCAAAAATTAAGAGGGTATTGAACATGAAATTTATAAGGGTGGCAGTTGGTAGAAAACAGAAAGGATAAAATTTGGTAAGAAATTACAGTAACAGATTTAATATAAATGAAGTAATAAAACGGTCGCCAGCCTAATTAGGCATAATAATGTGAAAACATTTTCAATGGATTTGCATATACTTTTTCAAAAGTGACTTTCATGGATTCTTTCTCAGAAAAGTGCAATGAACACCTACAATAACCAGATGAAACTACACGGTGCATAGCAGTAGCACTCAATGGTAAAGACTAGTATTCACAAAAACAAAATAGAGACTTTGTCCCTGATGACTACAATGACTACTTCAGTCTGTAAATAATTCAGCACAAAAAATGTTATCAAAGACTAAAACGAGACTAACTAGCATCTGACCAGAGTTCAATTTAGGCTAACACACATATACATATCCCAAATGCAATAAAATTCACAATACTCACATTTCATATGCATTTTACTTTGTCAATGTTTCAGGTTCATTCACAGAAACCTACTCTCAGTTTGACTTTTTCTGTTATTAAATATTATAGTGGAATTGTACAAACTGACCACTCCTTTATCCACAAATAAGCACACTTTACAGAAAATCCTCGCATTATAATAAATGCTGAACTATAACCCCACTTAAGATCATTTAGCCCTCAAAGCTTGAAAACAATATACATTAGCAATATTTTTATCTGGATTGTTAAATAAGTTCAAATTAAAGCAAATATTCAAAAGGCTTCAAATTTTTCTGTCTCTTTCATCACTTGTGAAGCAAGTGATTTTAACCAATCACATTTAGATTCATGAGCACTAACCATTTGGCACTTTCCTATTGAAATATTTCATAGTAAATTAAAAACTTTTCATCTGATAAATATTATGTGCCCCTTATATTACTCGTGAATCGAGTAGTTTTCACTGACAGTCTTAATGTTCCTACAAATTGAACAATGACACTTGTAAATTAGAAGCTATTCAAAGTAAATTGGAGCTTTTCAAAAATTCAACGTAAAATAAAATAGATTAATATCAGTCTTTCACAAACAGGATACTCGGACTTAAATACTTTGAGGGAAGAACCATGCTTGGTTGATTGAAGGGGAAAATTTCGTGGTTCGAATACCAGTTTTTCCAACACTTGGATTATTATTGAAAAATTAAACAGACACAAACACACTGGTTCATACTGATACAGTCCTGACCTCCTGAAGTTGTTGGAGCAGTGGAGCAATGGCGGTGGCGAGCACGTGGCGGCTACCTGGTCTCCCTTCTGGCGGATTATTGCTCTATTTCGTTTCTTCCTGGCGACGTAAATATTAATTTTAGAGCTGTTCCCAGTGCGATAGCACCCTTTTATAGCAGTAACCACATCCGAGGCCGTTCCATCATAGATGAGGATACCGAACGCCTCACTCAGCACTTGCAGTGTTGACTCCACAGCTGCTGGCCACTGACTGCCTATTGTGCTCTCTCGCTTCCCGCTCAGCCTAACAGCCACTACCACCTTTTCTTTGCACGCCAAAACCACTTCCGTAGCGGAGGGGAATCACTATGTCTTTTATATTATACAATACAGAATCCCTAAGTATGAAGTAGTTTTAAAATTGCAGTTTCTCATACATAAACAAACATGTTTAATAAAGTTTTATTATTTAAACACACAGTTATAATTCCACAAAACATATTTCGCTAAACTCTACTTCCTTAAGGTAATGCAAAGACATTAAGCAGAAAAGAGTAAACACTCTGTACTTCACATAATAAACTACTCACTATCGATTATGGTGTTACAAGCTGTAGAACAAACATAATGACCAACGTATTGTCGTTCTGGATGTAGAGTATGTATGACAAAACTGGTCCAAAGCATCAGCGCCCCCATTCTTCTGGTTGTAAAATTCCACAATATCTGGCAATGTCTTATTTTCGTTTGGGTCATCACCTTTCTAGAGCACGGTGGAAAGCATGAGCACTTTCTTTTTCCTTTTCTATGGCGGACAGTAAGACAGAAGAATGAGTTGATCACTATACGCAAACATAGCAGAATTCTTCTGTCTAGTTTTTACTTCCAGAAACGTTGGCGGAATCTCCTTTTTATTTTTCCTCAAGGTTCTAACAACCGTTATTTTTTTTATAGCAGATGTTGTGCTGTCTTCTCTGATGCAAACCAATTATCTGTTGTTACTTTTTAATCTTCCCATGGAAAGACATGGTCACTTTTTCACAGTAATATTGAGTGGCTGGGAGGTTTTCTGTTGTTGATCCTTTACCTGTATATACAGCGAGTTACAAAAAGGTACGGCCAAACCTTCAGGAAACATTCCTCACACACAAAGAAAGAAAATATGTTATGTGGACATGTGTCCGGAAACGCTTAATTTCCATGTTAGAGCTCATTTTATTACTTCTCTTCAAATCACATTAATCATGGAATGGAAACACACAGCAACAGAACGTACCAGCGTGACTTCAAACACTTTGTTATAGGAAATGTTCAAAATGTCCTCCGTTAGCGAGGATACATGCATCCACCCTCCATCGCATGGAATCCCTGATGCGCTGATGCAGCCCTGCAGAATGGCGTATTGTATCACAGCCGTCCACAATACGAGCACGAAGAGTCTCTACATTTGGTACCGGGGTTGCGTAGACAAGAGCTTTCAAATGCCCCCATAAATGAAAGTCAAGAGGGTTGAGGTCAGGAGAGCGTAGAGGCCATGGAATTGGTCCGCCTCTACCAATCCGTCGGTCAACGAATCTGTTGTTGAGAAGCGTACGAACACTTCGACTGAAATGTGCAGGAGCTCCATCGTGCATGAACCACATGTTGTGTCGTACTTGTAAAGGCACATGTTGTAGCAGCACAGGTAGAGTATCCCGTATGAAATCATGATAACGTGCTCCATTGAGCGAAGGTGGAAGAACATCACCAACAATGCCTGCCCAAACGTACACAGAAAACCTGTGTTGATGACGTGATTGCACAATTGCGTGCGGATTCTCGCCAGCCCACACATGTTGATTGTGAAAAATTTACAATTTGATCACGTTGGAATGAAGCCTCATCCGTAAAGAGAACATTTGCACTGAAATGAGGAATGACACATTGTTGGATGAACCATTCGCAGAAGTGTACCCGTGGAGGCCAGTCAGCTGCTGATAGTGCCTGCACACGCTGTACATGGTACGGAAACAACTGGTTCTCTCGTAGCAGTCTCCATACAGTGACATGGTCAACGTTACCTTGTACAGCAGCAACTTCTCTGACGTTGACAGGGTTATCGTCAACTGCACGAAGAATTGCCTCTCCATTGCAGGTGTCCTCATCGTTGTAGGTCTTCCCCAGTCGCGAGTCATAGGCTGGAATGTTCCGTGCTCCCTAAGACGCCGATCAATTGCTTCGAACGTCTTCCTGTTGGGACACCTTCGTTCTGGAAATCTGTCTCGATACAAACGTACCGCGCCACGACTATTGCCCCGTGCTAATCCATGCATCAAATGGGCATCTGCCAACTCCGCAGCTGTAAACATTGCACTGACTGCAACACCACGTTCGTGATGAACACCAACCTGTTGATGCTACATACTGATGTGCTTGATGCTAGTACTGTAGAGCAATGAGTCGCATGTCAACACAAGCACCGAAGTCAACATTACCTTCCTTCAATTGGGCCAACTGGCAGTGAATCGAGGAAGTACAGTACATACTGACGAAACTAAAATGAGCTCTATCATGGAAATTAAGCGTTTCCGGACACATGTCCACATAACATCTTTTCTTTATTTGTATGTGAGGAATGTTTCCTGAAAGTTTGGCCGTACCTTTTTGTAACACACTGTATATAGGAAAATATCAGCAGTACTTCAAGATTGTAAGTAGGCCATACTATTATTGTTATATGCGAGTTTTCTGTAGAAAGAATGTTACAGAATCTAAGAATACACATGGATGATTGTTAGTTGAGTCATTGGCTTACAGCTGGATTGCAGTGTATAAAGGACAGTCAAAAAGTTGAAGGCAGTACAGTCCAGAATCAGTATTCCAGTCAGTCAAAATTTTGGCAGCTACAGAATAATATCTTTTGAAATCAGAGTACATCAAGATCTTAATGCCATACTTGTCCGGCTTTGATGGCATATGCATTTTAAATGAGCAGTGGCCCTTTAATCCGAAGAGCAACTCGTCAATTGTGGTGTATTCTGATGAAACATCTAATTCATTCATTTTAAAAAAATGACCTCCCAAACACTTCTGGGGAGGCCGCCAAGTTACCTTTATGTTTTCTCTAATTTCTACTGTCCCTAATATCAGATCTGAGACAGTTTTGTAAAAATCGAAAGCGAGTCTCCGACATCGTTGACCGAATATTGATATCCCCGAGTCCTTATCGCAAACGAGGGCCTCAAGGTTGCACTTTCAACATCCTCATCTAACATGTGTCGGTCATTTTTATATTCCAGACACTGTACAGCTATCTATCTGTTTGTAAATTGTGTAATTAAGTTTAAATTTTCTTCAGTAAAACATAATTTCCATGCTTCTATAGCTGATTTTACGTCTGTCTCGTTCCTGTTGCGTGGCAAACGAACGATCAAATTTTCCTTCGGTGTTGTATAAAGTTTTCCTTTCTGGCCACTCCATTTGAAGCGATCCTTGCCAAAAAGTTTCGGAGGTGCGTTCACAACTACTATACTGAAGAGCCAAAGAAACTGGTACACGTGCCAAATATCGTGTAGGGTCTCCGCGAGCACGCAGAAGTGCCGCAACACTACGTGGCATGGACTCGACTAATGTCTGAAGTAGTGCTGGAGGGAACTGACACCACGAATCCTGCAGGGCTGTCCATAAACCCGTAAGAGTACGAGGGTGTGGAGATCTCTTCTGAACAGCACGTTGCAAGGCATCCCAGATATGCCCAATAATGTTCATGTCTAGGGAGTTTGGTGGGCAGTGGAAGTGTTTAAACTCAGAAGAGTGTTCCTAGAGCCACTCCGTAACAATTCTGGGTGTGTTGGGAGTCGCATTGTCCTGCCGGATTTGCCCAAGTCCGTCGGAATGCACAATCGACATGAATACATGCAGGTGATTAGAAAGGATGTTTACGTACGTGTCACATGTCGGAGCCATATCTAGACATATCAGGGTTGCCATATCACTCCAAATGCACACGCCCTACACCATTACACAGCCTCCACCAGCTCGAAAAGTCCATGGATTCATGAGAGTGTCCCCATGCCCGTACACGTCCATCTGCTCGATACAATTGGAAATGAGACTCATCCGACCAGGCAAGATGTTTCCAGTTATCAAAGTCCAGTGTCGGTGTTGATGGCCCAGGCGAGGTGTAAAGCTTTGTGTCGTGCAGTCATCAAGGTTACACGAGTGGGCCTTCGGCTCTGAAAGCCCATATCGATGATGATTCGTTGAATGGTTCGCCTGTTGACACTTGGTGATGGCCCGCCATAATCTGCAGCAGTTTGTGGAAGGGTTGCACTTCTATCACTCTGAACGATTCCCTTCAGTCGTCGTTGATCTCGTTCTTGTATGGCCTTTTTCCGATAGCACCGATGTCGGAGATTTGATGTTTTATTGGATTCCTGATATTCATGGTACACTCATGAAATACTAAATGTCTTTTTCCAAAGCTGTTTCACAGAGGAAGACTGCACTGTAGTTCCTTCTCTAGATTGTCGCACAGATGACAAAATGGTAGATATCGAAATATACGACAGAGGGATAGAGAAACAATTAAAATTGCTCAAAAGAGGGAAGGCTGCTGGACCTGATGGGATACAAGTTCGATTTTACACAGAGTACGCGAAGGAACTTGCCCCCCCTTCTTGCAGCGGTGTACCGTAGGTCTCTAGAAGAGCGTAGCGTTCCAAAGGACGGAAAAGGGCACAGGTCACCCCCGTTTTCAAGAAGGGACGTCGAACAGATGTGCAGAACTATAGACCTATATCTCTATCGTCGATCAGTTGTAGAATTTTGAAACACGTATTATGTTCGAGTATAATGACTTTTCTGGATACTAGAAATCTACTCTGTAGGAATCAGCATGGGTTTCGAAAAAGACGGTCGTGTGAAACCCAGCTCGCGCTATTCGTCCACGAGACTCAGAGGACCATAGACACGGGTTCACAGGTAGATACCGTGTTTCTTGACTTCCGCAAGGCGTTCGATACAGTTCCCCACAGTCGTTTAATGAACGCCGGCCGTGGTGGCCGAGCGGTTCTAGGCGCTTCAGTCCGGAACCGCGCGACTCCTACGGTCGCAGGTTCGAATCCTGCCTCGGGCATGGATGTATGTGATGTCCTTAGGTTGGTTAGGTTTAAGTAATTCGAAGTTCTAGGGCACTGATGACATCAGATGTTAAGTCCCATAGTGCTTAGAGCCATTTGAACCATTTGTTTAATGAACAAAGTAAGAGCATATGGACTATCAGACCAATTGTGTGATTGGATTGAGGAGTTCCTAGATAACAGAACGCAGCATGTCATTCTCAATGGAGAGAAGTCTTCTGAAGTAAGAGTGATTTCAGGTGTGCCGCAGGGGAGTGTCGTAGGACCGTTGCTATTCACAATATACATAAATGACCTTGTGGATGACATAGGAAGTTCACTGAGGCTTTTTGCAGATGATGCTGTGGTGTATCGAGATGTTGTAACAATGGAAAATTGTACTGAAATGCAGGAGCATCTGCAGCGAATTAACACATGGTGCAGGGAATGGCAATTGAATCTCAATGTAGACAAGTGTAATGTGCTGCGAATACATAGAAAGATAGATCCCTTATCATTTAGCTACAAAATAGCAGGTCAGCAACTGGAAGCAGTTAATTCCATAAATTATCTGGGAGTACGCATAAGGAGTGATTTAAAATGGAATGATCATATAAAGTTGATCGTCGGTAAAGCAGATGCCAGACTGAGATTCATTGGAAGAATCCTAAGGAAATGCAATCCGAAAACAAAGGAAGTAGGTTACAGTACGCCTGTTCGCCCACTGCTTGAATACTGCTCAGCGATGTGGGATCCATAGCAGATAGGGTTGATAGAAGAGATAGAGAAGATCCAACAGAGAGCAGCGTGCTTCGTTACAGGATCATTTAGTAATCGCAAAAGCGTTACGGAGATGATAGATAAACTCCAGTGGAAGACTCTGCAGGAGAGACGCTCAGTAGCTCGGTACAGGCTTTTGTTAAAGTTTCGAGAACATACCTTCACCAAAAAGTCCAGCAGTATATTGCTCCCTCCTACGTATATCTCGCGAAGAGACCATGAGGATAAAATCAGAGAGATTAGAGCCCACACAGAAGCATACAGACAATCCTTCTTTCCACGAACAATACGAGACTGGAATAGAAGGGAGAACCGATAGAGGTACTCAGGGTACCGTCCGCCACACACCGTCAGGTGGCTTGCGGAGTATAGATGTAGATGTAGAAATGGTCGTACGGGAAAATCCCCACTTCATCGCTATCTCGGCGATGCTGTGTCCCATTGCTCGTGCGCTGACTATACCACCATGTTCAAACTCACTTAAATCTTGATAACCGCATTCGGGAGGACGACGGTTCAATCCCGTCTCCGGCCATCCTGATTTAGGTTTTCCGTGATTTCCCTAAATCGCTTCAGGCAAATACCGGGATGGTTCCTTTGAAAGGGCACGGCCGATTTCCTACCCCATCCTTCCCTCACCCGAGCTTTCGCTCCGTCTCTAATGACCTCGTTGTCGACGGGACGTTAAACACTAATATCCTCCTCCCCTCCAAATCTTGATAACCTGCCATTGTAGCAGCAGTAACCAATCTAACAACTGCGTCAGATACTTGGTCTTACATACGCGTTGCCGACCGCAGCGCTGCATTCTGCTTGTTTACATATCTCTGTATGTGAAGACGCATACCGATATTAGTTTCTTTGGCGCTTCATTGTAGTTTATCTTCGTTTGAAATGTGTGGCGCATCCTCATTTGAAATGCGTGGATCGTCGTCGTCTAAACGGTGCTCTCTGCCTCGCTAGAATTGGAAGTGCGAGATGACATAGTATGAAGGTAAAATGAATTTGACGAAGTGGTGGGTAGTTCGTGTTTGTTCTCAGTGTTCTCTCTAAAAACGGCAGTAATTGCATCTTCTTCATCAGACTCAACATCCACTTCTTCAAAATCTGAACTAAAAAGTGTTGAGTCTTGCCCACTTGTCTTGTATAGGGTGCCTAAGAGATGCTGCGTTCTCGAAATGCTATTCAACAATTCAAGCAAATAACATTAGTAGTTGTATTTCTATAAAGCAGATTTAACAATACTTAACTAGGAGATTTACAAGTAGTTGTCGCAAACAATGGGCGTCATGCAAACAGTAATATTCTTGGCAATGCAATGTTCCTGCAAGTTTTACACACGTCACTGATAACTAATGGCTGTACTGAGCCAATACTGAGTACTAATGTCCGTATACTGGGCGGCTGAGGCTGGCAGGAGCGCGCTTATATTCACTTCTTGCAGAAGGCGCTCCTGTCGTGGCATGGTCCTTGTCAGCGGGTTATTGGCTGACGTCGCGACACCACCTTCTCTGTTCTTTCGTTCTTCCACTTCGTTCCGGTGCTTTTGATTATGCCAGAACAAAAAGTATCGTATGAATTTCTGTTATATCCGCTTCCTTCGTCTGTTTGGAACTCGTGTTTCAGTCTGAAACGAGAATAAAAATAAACACGGAAATAAAAAAGTTAACGTTAAGCAAAAGGCAAAGTTACCGAAAAATTAATGTTGTAAATGTATGAGAAATTAACAGTCCTATTTCATTTAGAACATAATTACCAAGTGACAGAAAATAGTGAAAATAACCAAGAGATCTGCACCTCAGATAGTGTACACGTGGAATCCAAGCAACCAAGACAGAATCAAGACTAGCTACCAGTCATATGACACTACTGTGATGGACAAACCTTTGTCACTACCTAGTGGGAAATGGTCGAATCTTATCCTGTACCCCCAGGTGACATTCCCGAATTAAAATCATTAATAATTTCTGTACATGTAAGTTACTGTAAAAGAAAACAACTTTCATAAAGTTAATAATTAAATAATAAATATTTACGCTCGTGCTGTACTTAATGGGCTCCCGTCAACAGAAGAGGCCTCGCAGCATTGTGTTGCGTAATATGGTATAGCAGGTTTTGCTGCTGTTTCTACAGCTCTCCACTATAGCTACTGTACAAATAGTTCTTAAATCAAATGCTGAACAATAAGGTATAATTTCTTTCAGAAAAGTATGAAGCTTGATGAAAATTACGTTAAGTTTAAGTTCTAAAATACCACATAAATATCACCTCAAACTATCGGTATACCTGAGACAGCGCGCGCTTCCTAATAAGTTCCAAAATGCTGCACATAAAAACGGGACTCTTCCAGGGCTCTACCTCGGGTTTTGTCGGTGATAGGTAGGATCGAGTGTTTTGAATAGCCCTTGGACTAGTGACCATTTGTAAACCCAACAGAAGTGCAGTCTTATTGTCACTATCCTACAGTACAGGTTCAAAGTATGAGTATTTCACACTTCCTCCTGCTTAGACAAATGAAGGAAATCAGTGGGTTCTTTTTGCATTTGCTATGGTCTACGGTGGGCTTTTGGAGACACCATTAGTTCATGTGCAGTTCTTTAGGAAAAAACAAAAGGAACTGAGAAAGAGAGAGACTGACAGAAAAGGCAGCAGCAGTGGTGAAGAGAGACCATTGATAGAGAAAAATAGAGAGAGAGAGAGTAGCAGTAGCACTAGGACAGAACAAAGGAGAGACTAGGGCTGTGAAACAGGAGATAGCAACAGTTAGAGAGATACCGAGAATAAGTTGGGCTGAATAAGTGAGTAAGAATGGATCGATACGAGCAACTTAAAGCGCTGGATACCCCCAATAGGAGTATTTTTCCACTGTACAATATTACTTTCATTTTGAGTTTTACTTTAGATGGCAGGAAAATTGAACCCCCCCAAAAAATGCAAGGTTTTTTGCTGCCCAAACTGAAATGGAGCAACCACCATGGCACACTCGAACCACAGGCCACCAATGCAGCATGTGCAGGATACCCGTAGGCCGTTCAACAAGTGTTCAAAACAGCTCGATGACATGACAAAATAGAACTGTCACACATGCAAATGAATAGAGGCAAAAGCACTTCAGTAAAAAAATTCTGACACTTTCTTTCTCAGCATTGTTGTTATGGAAAGAAAGCACTTTACAAGACATGGCACACATCTGAATGAAGGGGCAAATCTTCAGTTAGCTTGAGGATTAGTGCTTCTGAGAAGTGTTTTAGGACTAAATATAAGAAGCATTGTGTGAAGTATTGACGATATCCATACTAAGTATATAGCTATACAGGTATGGTTTAAAATAAACAAAAGTTAAACAAAGCGAACAGCAAATAATAAGCATCTTTGCTGTAATGACATATCACATTTCTTCTTTCTCTTGGCGAGGTTGTCTGTCACCTCTAGTGGCGTAATAGATGAAGAACGATGAATTGACAAGAGGGCTAATCCATTTAGTCTTCTCTGAAAGGACAAAACATAATTATCAACTTAATTGAACTGATAGAGCAGCATACATTGTTTATTTTTAGAACCTGTAAATATTAATAGATGATAATCTAACAATTGTAATATGACTTAATGTCAGACTATAAACTTCCAAAATTGTCTGTCCTTTCGAATTTCGAAGG
This sequence comes from Schistocerca cancellata, assembly GCF_023864275.1. NCBI lineage: Eukaryota > Metazoa > Arthropoda > Insecta > Orthoptera > Acrididae > Schistocerca > Schistocerca cancellata. The sequence goes on along the minus strand of NC_064629.1, from coordinate 808,283,808 downwards.
TATTTGTTGATTCCCTTTAAAGTGGGGAATGACATATCTGCTGTGGCTGTAGTTACAGGATGTGTGACCAATATCTTCAGAAGGTTGTTGATAATTGAGAACATGGCTTTGCTGCATAATTGCAGTGCGGCCATTACAGATGAAGGTCTGGAATCATCCGTCACAGATGTAGTTCAGCAAGAATGTCTTCAACTTAACATTCCTTATCCTCAAAGTAGAATTCAATTAAGGCCTTGAACTCTTCTCGTTCTTCACTGTCTAAAAGTGCTTCACTTCTTGAAATCGTGAACAATTAAGAAAACCAAGACAGCACTTTTTTTGTGTTCTGTAAATTTTAACTCTGTCATAAATCTACTAATGTAATAAATACCATCTGTTGGTAGTACTTTTTGGGATCACACATTGAGAAAATTGCTCTTTTCTTTTGGATCTTAATCACCCAGGGAACCAAGATTCAAATGTCTAGCTGTTACAAATTTCAGTTGTTCTCTCTAAAAAACATCCCAAAGTACTTTTACCATGAGATCTCAGAATTTCCAGTTCTTCTGTAATGTCTTCATCTACCTTACTTTTATGGCTGCTCTCAAACACAGTGTTGCTTTTTTGAAATCACATTTCCACTCTTGAAGTGTTTTTCCCTAACAGGCCTGTCTTCTGGAGCATTGCCCTTATTTTCATAGAGTTGTTTACATTCACACACGCTTGTTACTCTATTTGTTTTTCAGTTGACACACACATCATTTCACCACTCTACTATGGTGCTACAGCTATTACATCACTTAAGTTGGCGTCAGTCACAAACATAAGACATCAATACGAAGAGCAGCAACATGTACCGATAACAAGTAGGGAGCTGAAGCTCAACTTGGCATCGACAACTTGCAAACATCATGCCTCTTCTCGCTGCAAAGAAACTGTGCAATCTAATAGCCATTGTAATTGTGCAACAATCAAAATTTAATCTCAGATTCATTATAACTAATAACTGCCACATTTCAACTTGATACTTTAAACCAAATTAAAAGAAAAAGAACCTTCATGGCATGGGAAGAGGGAAGGGGGGGGGTTGGTTGGTTGGTTGATTGATTGATTTGGGGTAGAGGACCAAACAGTGAGATCATCGGTCCCATCGGATTAGGGAAGGCTGGGGAAGGAAGTCGGCCATGCCCTTTCAAAGGAACCACTCAACATTTGCCTGAAGTGATTTAGGGAAATCACAGAAAACCTAAATCAAGATGGCCAGACGCAGGTTTGAACCACTGTCTTCTTGAATGCGAGTTTATTTTGCTAACCACTGCACCATAGCGCTCGATAGGGGTGGGGAGGAGGAGGGGGGGCAGCATGGGGAAGTGGTGTTGGATTCCATTTGCCGTTGTTCCCCGCATATGTGCCTCTGGGGGAAACTACTAGGAATGATCTGAGTGGATCATTCTTAACTGCAACTTCCTCTGTGCCAATAACTCAATCAATATAGTTTGTACTGTGCAGTGTGTTCAGAAAAGCTGCTTTCCCTGTAACATGTTTCGTGAGGATGGAGCGTGCAAATGTTCACGAGAAATGAAAAACCTAAGGGTTACCAGGTCCACAGAGTGGGCTTGGGCTGATTCATATGAAAAGTCCACCAAAGGGGCCTCTTTTGACGTGTGTGAAGGTCTCACTTACGGCCCTTTATGCCATGCAGTACATTCTTATTTGAATGTGAAGAATAGGGCAGATAAGTGGGAGTACACAAAACTGTGGCATTAGAATCCCATAAATATAGTGCAGTCGCAACTTACCATTGTTGAGTTCCTGATAGTATGTAGGGAAACACAATGGAAAAATGCTGGGTAGTGTACTTACTTTTTCAGTTTTTGTACAACTCTCAGTAATTAAAAATTAGAACTGATTAAAATATGAGTTACTAAATTTGGCTTTAATGATTACGATTGGCAGGTATTAGGAAACTAGGTGTTATCCCAATTTACCTAGCAATCGTATTCATTAATTTAATTTAACCTAATTGTTCGTGGGACTGACATTCTATTTTAATAACTCATATTTTAATCAGTTTTAATTTTTAATTAGTGGGATTTATAGAAAAAATGAAAAGTAAGCGCACTATCCACAATTTTCCCATTGTGTTTAAAGTGTTAGTAATATTACCAGCTACAAAAGAAACCTGTTGTTATTGTATAGTTTATCTTCAGTTGTCAATTTCATTTGAAAAATGACTCCCAACCTTCGAAATATAATGTATTGTGGTCCAATACAATCCTCATGTCCTCTGCCGCATCTACTAGCACTCTTGCGTTAGGTACGGCCCCCTCGCCAGTGTCAGCTTCCGCTGCGACTTACTGGCAGCTCCGTTTGCACGTGATGTTATCATTTCTTCATCGCAGCCAAGATAGCTGCTTTTCTAAGTACTATCAGGAATTCAACATTGGTAAGTTTCTACCGCACTATATTTATGGTGTTCTAATGCCATAGTTTCGTGTTCTTCTGCTTATCTGCCCTATTTTTCAGATCCAAATAAGAATGTCCGTTGCTGATGACTTGTAATTATGTAAGATTATTGATGGATCTTTCAACACCCATTGAATTTGATGATGCTAGGAAATGTACCTTATAGAATGCTGGGAAACTGTATTGGTTTAATTAGGCTGAATGTATCCAGAATGAGATTTTCACTCTGCAGCGGAGTGTGCGCTGATATGAAACTTCCTGGCAGATTAAAACTGTGTGCCTGACCGAGACTTGAACTCGGGACCTATGCCTTTCGCGGGCAAGTGCTCTACCATCTGAGCTACCGAAGCACGACTCACGACCGGTACTCACAGCTTTACTTCTGCCAGTACCTCGTCTCCTACCTTCCAAACTTCACAGAAGCTCTCCTGCGAACCTTGCAGAATCTGCCAGGAAGTTTCAGGCTGAATGTAATTCATCCAAGTGAGTTATTTTCTATCTCCTTCATGGTAGGCACTACTAGTTTTTTCACGTAACAATCTCAAATTCGTATGTACTTTATTGTAAATGTAACCTGAAGACTCGATTCGTTACTGCAGAACTGGTTGTGCCTTGATTCCACAATAAACAAGGATTAGCTGCTGCAAGTGAATTCTACAGGTTTTTAGGAGATTTACAAAAAGAAAATTTTAAATGTTTGTTAACTATGCTTATGATAGATAAAGCTCCACTTGCCAACATAGAAAACTTGTAACAGCTAAATGCTCAGCACATCACGTGACACGATACCCTAGGTGACACCCGGCGTGCTTCAACTCCTAATAAGCACTGGCCCGCCTGGCCTTCTGCTGCCAATAGTTAAACACCTCTGCCAGTGGGTTGACCCATGGTGGCTTTCTGTACTATCCCACTGCACTACCTGTGGCAGCCTGTCTCCTTCCATTGTGATGTCTGCCGGCAGGGATACTAAATATCTTGTGCCCTGAAGAGATCACACAAAGCCAAAACTGACCAGGCTTGGGCCGTGACTTCTGGCGCAGAACTGGAGAAGCTTTGGAGAACCTGACAGTGGACCAACCACCAAAGGAGGCAATGGAGGGTCCTTGGCTGGCAGTCGAGGTGATGCCACCTCTGTCAGTGAGTGGGAGGTTGGGGGGGGGGGGGGGGAGAAGTGGAGGAAGAGGGTGGATCAAAATCCACGGGCTCCACATCAGCAGATGCAGAATCAGGCTTCACCAGGGGCCACTGCTGCAGGCTGTGGAAGGACATTGGAGCACAGGGAGGAGGTAGCTTGGGGAAGCAGCCTGTTGCAACTGGAAGCCCTCACCCAGAACAGTTTCATGATCCAACCTGCCACACAGCAGACTGCAGCCATGATGTCCAAACAGGGCAAGGACATAGCTAATTTGCATGGCAGGTCAGCTTCTTCCTACCGACTTCCACCACACACAACTGCCAATCTTTGTGGCTCACCACAACAACTGGCAGCCACCCTTGCCACTGGCTGAAGGACTGAGCTCAAACGTCAGCCCCGGGAGGAGAATGCAGCTAAATGGTCAGCACATCACGTGACACAATACCCTAGGCGACGGTGCTCTGTGGGGCACAATGCAGGATGTAGCAAATTCAGGAAACCCCATGGATGGCATCCGTGCAAATGTTCTGCCGGACTGCACCCACTTACTCGTGTCACCTGGTATGTAACCAAACAGCTTGACAACGCATTGTCATGGAAAGCAGCAGACACAGACTTCTTTACTTGGGTCTTAATTGTACACACAAAGTGCTCCCCCTCCGAGTTAGAAGCCAGTGAAACAAAGCAGTAGTCAGATACTGGATACCATTGCAAACGCAAAAGTCCTCAAACTCCAGTGACAAATTGGTGACAGTTGTCAAGTACTAGCATCCTGGGGGACCCTCAGTGCCAAAAATAATCAACAATGTTTGAACAACTATGGCAGTTGATGATGTGGTGGACAGCTTGGCTATGTGTGGAAAATTGGGCACTGCACTGACCACCGACAACCGTATGCTGCCCAAAAAGGGGCTGGTGAAATCAACGAGCACTTTGTCTCAAGGATACTCCAGGACCAGCCAATGAGAGAACTGCTGCAGCAGTGCAGCCTGGTTCTGTGCATAAGCCCACTAGAAAACCCCAGATGTTCAGTGTTGCAATCAATTGCCAGTCAGTAGATGTGATGTCATTCCAATGTCTTCATTAAATCACACCACAGTGCGACTTGCGCAGCAACTTGGGTACACAAGGATGTAATGTGGGGAAATCACTACAGGACAGCATTGCTCCACTGTGGCAAGCATGAGACACCTCCTGGACAACATTGAACTGATTACATAAGAGGAAAAAGGAATGCCATGCCTGATCTGCACCCAAAGTGATGCCCTCTGGCCAACCCAGTTGGAAGACTGAAATGATTTTCCAGTAAAAGGGTCAGCAGCCATGGTGGTCACAACTTCACGTCCCACTAGCAGAAAGTCTAACAGGATTTGCTGTAAGGCATCATCCAGTGTGAACACAAGAGCCTCCTGCCAATCAAACTGTGGATTTGACCCCACCAGTAACCATGATAGCAGATTACCAATGGCATGCTGAATAGTAGAATGGTAACAAATGTCATAACATTAGTTACTGAGAAAGAGAACACACTGCTGTAACCTGTGGGTGATCCCATCTGGCAGCTTGGAACAAGTGCTAAATAAGGAAACCAATGGTTTGTCATCAGTGATGAGGAGGAACCTCGCCCCCATACAGGAAGATGTGGAACTTTTTAATCCAAAAAATAATAGTTATCACCTCCTTTTCTACTTGTCAATAATTACGCTGCACAGTGGAAAGCATCTCTGATGCGTAAGCAATGGGCTGTTCTGTGACATCTTGTTGCGATGGGACACAACGTCACCAGTGCCGTACTGGGACACATCACAGCTCAGGGTTAAGTGTTTGCTTGGCATAAAGGAAGCCAGACAGGAGCAGAGTACAAACACTGCTTGAGAGACTGAAAAGCCCTATGACAATCCGCAGACAAGAGAAATTTATTGCCCTTTTGGCGAAGCCAGTTAAGAGTCTGGCAGATGTGCATTTCGTGAGGAATGATCTGAGTGTATTGCATTGAAGGCCATTCTGCAGCAGGCATTGGGAAACAGATTGAAGGTTCCATAAATGTTGTTCTTGTCAAGAGCCCGTGACCCTGATGTTATCAGGGTCATTGATGCAACAGGGAGTGTGCAGAATCAGCTGCTCCACATACCATTGGTAAAGTCCCAGCACAGACGAGATTACAAAAAGCAAGTGATGAGATTGGTAAAGCCCAAAGGGGGTGTTGAAGTCTGGGAAAGTCTGAGAAACCGCATCCAGCTACAATTGCAGGTAAGCATCGCACACATCGACGCAGGAAAAATACTGGCCTCCATCAACTTCACCAACAATTTTGCCTGCCGTGAAATGGGATATGAATCTGCAGAACATTGTGCATTGACTGTCTGTTTAAAATTGCTGCAAAGACGTACTGTGCCATTGGACTTCTGAATTGCCACCAAAGACATGGCCCACTGACTCAACAAAATAGGGGAAACAATCCAGAATGAGATTTTCACTCTGCAGTGGAGTGTGTGTGTGCTGATATGAAACTTCCTGGCAGATTAAAACTGTGTACCGGACCGAGGCTCAAACTCGGGACCTTTGCCTTTCACAGGCAAGTGCTCTACCAACTGAGAGAGCACTTGCCCGTGAAAGGAAGATCCCGAGTTCTAGTCTCAGTCTGGCACACAGTTTTAATCTGCCAGGAAGTTTCAGGGGAAACAATGTCCTGATCCCGCCAGTTCTGCAACTCGGCTTTCACCTTGATGTGCATGGCAAACGGAATGGGGTGGGGATGACAAAATTTGGATACTACCGACAGTTTAAGAGAAATACGTGCCTCTTTTTTCTGTTTGCCCAAAGTATTCTCAAACCCATTCTTATATTGCACGCAGACAGAGAATTGCCTCCACAAAAGAATGTGCTGGTTACTATAGGACACAACCTGATGGTGTGGCTATTACAACTTAAGGCGTGCCAAGAGCTTGTACATTTGTAAGTTAATTAGGCTGACCTTCGTTCCCATATCTACCTGAAATTTGACCAGCTTCCCATCCACTACCAATGTCCACAAAATGTGCCAGCACAACAGTGGTTTAAACACTGGAGCGTGTGATGACTGACTGATGGCTCATCAACTGTCACAAACAATTGCCAAATGCCCCATCAACTGACATACCCCACATATGGCCCCTGTGTGTGGACAGTCATGACAAACATGCAACAAATGAGAATCTGGGCAGGATCGCTGGCCCGCCCAACAAGTGGGAGGAGAATGATGCCAAGAACATGAAAAACCCTGCTGGTGGGAATTACAATTGCTGCAGGCAGTGCTGCTGCACCAGCATCATCAACAGTGGCAACACCCAGCAACTTGGGGGGGAAATGAGACCGCCTGGGGTATCCCGTGGGGCATAGTGGTCTGATTAACATGCACAACCAATTGTGCCACTCGCCATTTATCAGAACGGATGTCCCTTGCCGTCGCAGTAAGCTCATGTGATTCTGCAATTTGGGCAACATCAGCTAAAGAAAGTTCGAACACCGTCTGTGCCCTAGTCTGAACGTCATGACCAGGAGCTAACGGAATAATCATGTCTTGAATTAGCGAGTCTACGAAAAGGTAGCACATTTGGAACACTAAAAATTACAGTTGCGCAAGAGGCCCTGCAAATCGGCAATCCAGTCCACAAACAACTCCACAGGACACTTGTCGTGTTGGTTAAACTGCCACTTCGACATCACCACATGGGTTTGATGTCCAAAATACTGCATAAGCAATTGACAAAGCTCACCAATCAACTGGATTGTCTGGGGGTAGATAGCGTAATCACCAAAATGTGATGTATAGGTGGCAAAAACCTCGCTTCCTGCAGTTATCACAGATATGTGGCAAAGGACAAAAAATCTGCAATGATTGGTAGTGTGCTCTAATCTATCCTTTTTGTAAGTAAGGAGATAAAACCAATATCAGTAACTACAGTGAGTTTTCCCTACTACCAGATACAAAATTTCATCAAAAGTATTACTGAAGAGACCTGAAGCAGAAACAGAGAATCTAATTGGTGAACACTGGGTAGGATTCAGGAAAGGCAGATCCCAATCAGGACATATCCACACGGCATGCAGTGAGGTTGCTTGCTTCTCACAACTTTCAGATTTATACAGGGTGTTACAAAAAGTACGGCCAAACTTTCAGGAAACATTCCTCACACACAAGGAAAGAAAATATGTTATGTGGTCATGTGTCCGGAAACGTTTACTTTCCATGTTAGAGCTCATTTTATTACTTCTCTTCAAATCACATTAATCATGGAATGGAAACACACAGCAACAGAAAGTACCAGCGTGACTTCAAACACTTTGTTACAGGAAATGTTCAAAATGTCCTCCGTTAGCGAGGATACATGCATCCACCCTCCATCACATGGAATCCCTGATGCGCTGATGCAGCCCTGGAGAATGGCGTATTGTACCACAGCCATCCACAATACGGACAAGAAGAGTCTCTACGTTTGGTACCGGGATTGCGTAGACAAGAGCTTCCAAATGCCCCCATAATTGAAAGTCAAGAGGGTTGAGGTCAGGAGAGCGTAGAGGCCATGGAATTGGTCCGCCCCTACCAATCCATCGGTCAACGAATCTGTTGTTGAGAAGCGTATGAACACTTCGACTGAAATGTGCAGGAGCTCCATCATGCATGAACCACATGTTGTGTCGTACTTGTAAAGGCACATGTTGTAGCAGCACAGGTAGAGTGTCCCGTATGAAATCATGATAACGTGCTCCATTGAGCGTAGGTGGAAGAACATGGAGCCCAATCAAGACATCACCAACAATGCCTGCCCAAACGTTCACAGAAATCCTGTGTTGATGACGTGATTGCACAATTGCGTGCGGATTCTCGTCAGCCCACACACGTTGATTGTGAAAATTTACAATTTGATCACGTTGGAATGAAGCCTCATCCATAAAGAGAACATTTGCACTGAAATGAGGAATGACACATTGTTGGATGAACCATTCGCAGAAGTGTACCCGTGGAGGTCAATCAGCTGCTGATAGTGCCTGCACACGCTGTACATGGTACGGAAACAACTGGTTCTCCCGTAGCACTCTCCATACAGTGACATGGTCAACGTTACCTTGTACAGCAGCAACTTCTCTGACGCTGACAGGGTTATCGTCAACTGCACGAAGAATTGCCTCGTCCATTGCAGGTGTCCTCGTCGTTCTAGGTCTTCCCCAGTCGCGAGTCATAGGCTGGAATGTTCCGTGCTCCCTAAGACGCCGATCAATTTCTTCGAACGTCTTCCTGTCGGGACACCTTTGTTCTGGAAATCTGTCTCGATACAAACGTACCGCGCCACGGCTATTGCCCCATGCTAATCCATACATCAAATGGGCATCTGCCAGCTCCGCATTTGTAAACATTGCACTGACTGCAAAACCACGTTCCTGATGAACACCAACCTGTTGATGCTACATACTGATGTGCTTGATGCTAGTACTGTAGAGCAATGAGTCGCATGTCAACACAAGCACCGAAGTCAACATTACCTTCCTTCAATGGGGCCAACTGGCAGTGAATCGAGGAAGTACAGTACATACTGACGAAACTAAAATGAGCTGTAACATGGAAATTAAGCATTTCCGGACACATGTCCACATAACATCTTTTCTTTATTTGTGTGTGAAGAATGTTTCCTGAAAGTTTGGCCGTACCTTTTTGTAACACCCTGTATATAGGAAAATATCAGCAGTACTTCAAGATTGTAAGTAGGCCATACTATTGTTATATGAGAGTTTTCTGTAGAAAGAATGTTACAGAATCTAAGAATACACATGGATGATTGTTAGTTGAGTCATTGGCTTACAGCTGGACTGCAGTGTATAAAGGACAGTCAAAAAGTTGAAGGCAGTACAGTCCAGAATCAGTATTCCAGTCAGTCAAAATCTCCATCAGTCGTCGACCTTTCAAGGCCATTTTTAAGGGAGCACGCCATAATCATGAAGGGAGAGATCAAGACTAGAAGGTGGGTGCTTGAGTGTCTCCCACTTGAGATGACATAACTTCTATGTTATGTCAGTGTACTCTCACTTGAGTTGGTGTAACTTCTGCGTCATGACATTTGCAGTAGGGGAACGTGCATTTTCCTGAAGCAGCAGTGCCCCTTGTCACACTAGCTTTTGTCACCTGCAACAATGCACTCAAAGAATGTGTTGCTTTCAATGTTGAAACACATCAGGTGCTTCAGGCAATTGGCGATGGAAGAGACTGGTCTCCCAGAGTGACTGGCATCTCTTGTAGAATCATGACCAGCATGGAACATGGTGTACCATACCACAACAGTGGTTTTTGACAAACATGCTGCCCCGTATACATTCTTCATTCTCCGATGGATGTCTGCTGATGTGTGCACTTCAGCAGCCAAGAAAAGAATAACAGCATGTTGGTCCTGTTTGGATGCATTTGCTAACAATGTCACCATAGGTCATGTTTCTACATTTACCGAACGCACATCAGAAAGAAATGAATACCGCAATACTCCCTTGCCCACATGTCAGTGCTTATATACCCACATTGGAGTCACATTACGTTGCATATATGCTGCAACAAGCCCTCAGACTGAAACTTTTTGATTGCTTCTTGTAGTAAATGTATTGCACCCTGCATAAAGAGGCAAAAATGGGCAAAAAGTTCATTTAAGAGGTCAGCACCACTTGCTCTCCTTCTCTAAATCAAAGTCTACATGATCAGCATCTAATATGTTAGTTTTGACTTTCTGAGAAAAATAGGAACAAATGAATTGGGTAGGTCATTAAGTTCTTAAATGAAAGTTAAAATAAATGTAAGAATGTAGAGTTTTGTGGCAGTACCAGTGGTATGGTGTACTTGTGGCCCATTGGCAGTCATACTACTTGACAATGCCCAAGGAGTGTTTGGTCAAAAGCTCATGGAATTTTAACCACTTGACTTGGCTTGAAGGCTGAGAACATATTATTTGATGTTTAAAAAAATTTGGGAGTGTGTATTGATAAAAATATTGTAGGGAATTAAATACAATATCTAAAGTCTGTGAAACTGAAAGAGCACAAGATCTCCATTTGAGAAGACAAGGGAAAAACATTTATTCAGTCGCTATGTTACTCTATATTTTCAGAATTTTATCGAGCTTCTCTGATAACGTGTTACACTTTAAGGTGACTGAGTTTATGGTACTGTATGTTGACTCATTTAGTTCCTAAATTTTCTGTTTTTGTGGAGGGTAATTTAAAACCGAGATAGCAACTAAGTTAAGCATACTTTATAAATATCACATGCAGTTGGGTTTATAAACACTACTAATAACTACTTCTTTTTCAGACTGCACGAAGAGTGGCAGGCTGTTGACTTCATCCATACAAACAGTATGTATGATTCACCGAGCTCCCTGCAAGATGTGTGCATTGATTTCATTTGTGAAAATTTGGAAGATTTGTGTGCCAGCCCAAGCAGCACTAAGCCTCCATCATCAGGAACTGAAGCGACAAGTGGGAGCGAATGCTTGACTTTTGCAGATAATGATGTCTACTTTCATTCGGAACTCTCTGAGCAATTGCTGTGTACATTAAGTGAGAGAGGGAAACTCTCTGACAGTACTATATCGCTCTTTGATTCAAAGACAGCAAGATTAAGGTAATGGTTTATTTTGGCTGTTTATACTTACAATGTTACTGCAAGCCCTAGAGGCACAAAATGATAACTTTTTAATTGAATCCTACAAGTTGACATAATAGATAGACAGTGCGATGGGTACTCAAACATTTGCATCAGTATACAGTCTATCCCCCTCTGA